>NW_027223943.1:0-35180 GCF_028538775.1 Myotis yumanensis
AAAGATAAAGACAAAAATAATACAAGTATGAGTCTGACACAAGAGAAATCAAAATGCATAGTGAGGCGCGAGAGCTTCTTCCCATTTTTATGGTCCTTCCCCACACTCTTCGCCAAGGCTGTGGAGCAAGTTACCCGAGGGGTGATTTTGGGAGATGAATGAGGCCTGAACAGCTCGCCCTTTTCTCTTTTTGGGATCTGCCTCCCTGCACCCTCCCCTCCCAAGTCATTCTCCAGTACCACCGCCATAGACTGCATTCCTCATTCAGTCTTTAAAAAAAACATACTCACTGAGTGTCTACTTCAGTGATGGCGAACCTATGACAGACGTGTCAGAGGTGACACGCAAACTCATTTTTTGGGTTGATTTTTCTTTGTTAAATGGCATTTAAATATATAAAATAAATATCAAAAATATAAATCTTTGTTTTACTATGGTTGCAAGTATCAAAAAAATTTCTATATGTGACACAGCACCAGAGTTAAGTTAGGATTTTTCAAAATGCTGACACGCCGAGCTCAAAGGGTTCGTCATCACTGGTCTACTTCACGCTGGGCCTTTCTTTCTGCAGAGAAGTCCTTGCCCTCAGGGAGCTCACCATTCAAGAGGGAGACAGACAATGAACAAAGACACAGATATACAACCATACTATAGATTCTGGCAGTGCTAAGATCGATGAGGCAAAACAAAGTGAGGCAAAGGATCTGAGTGATTAGGTGGGAAGGGGCTGGGGGGAGGAGGGGACTGCCTATTAGAGAGGGTGATGTTCAAATCACCCTGAAAGAGATGGGAGGCAAGCTAATGGGACGTCTTGGGGAACAGCATCCAGGCAGAGGGAATAGCCAGCGCAAAGGTCCCAAGGAAGAAGCACTCCTGGCCTGTTTGAGGAATGGTAAGACCAGGAGGATGGAGCTCAGAGAGCAAGACAGAGAGAGGGATCGCCAAGGTGGTGGTAGTGAGGGAGGGTGTCGTTTTATGCAGGACCAAGCTGCCCTGGAGTAAACTTTGGATGTTCTTCTAATGAGAAGTCATTAAAGGGGGCTTGTTATGACTCTTCTAACACCTGAAATTAACTTGTGCTTTCACTTGTCCTTGTCTGCTGCCCTCTCTAGAATATAAGCTTTGTGATGGCAGGTACTTTTTACATTGTAATGGTTGATTTCCTGGCTCCTAGAATGGCACCTGATATAGAGAAGGTGCTGAACAATTATTTATTGACAGAATGAATGAATGAGTGAATGAATGAAACAGAAGCTATGAGAAGGCAAAACCAAGCCCTAGTCAGTTTAATTTAGTGGATAAAGCGTTGGCCTGTGGACCCAAGGGCCCAGGGTTCGATTCTGGTCAAGGGCATGTACCTTGATTGCAGGCTCCTCCTCCGCCCAGGTCCTGGTTAGGGCTCGTGCTGGAGGCAACCAATTGATGTGTTTCTCTCACATTGATGTTTCTCTCTGTCTTTCCCTCTCTTCTACTCTCCCTAAAAATCAATGAAAAAATATCCTCAGGTGAGGATTTAAAAAATAAAATAAAAAGGCAAAACGTATAAAGAAGACAGAATAGAGGAGAAGCAGCTAGTTTCTTGAATTAATGGGGGCACCCTTGTGTGGGGTCCCCAAATCCTGTGGGGTCCTGAAGCTGTCTGGGCCCAGAAGCACCCAAACCTCCATTCTCCACCAAGCCCAGCTGGTGGACTCTTTTTGGGTTACCTTGTATGCATAGCTCTGTGATAAGCCTCCTATCAATTCTGGGCAACCTTGTTGGACCCCTCCTTCCCCAGCTGGCCAGGCAGCTACTGCTACCCCACATCCGCCCATAGCGGAGCCCAATCCAGTCTGGGAGGTGGTGATGCCTTTCTTCTGGAAGATTCTAACCTCTTCTCATCTTTGTATCCCAGGGACCTTTATCCAGTGTTTGGTACAAAGCAGACATGTGGTCAATATTTACTAAATGTCTAGCTGAATGAGATGCTGAAAATCAATGTTACAGAAAGATTAAAACTGGAGAGATAGACAAAACTTAACAAATAATACAAGCAAAAAGATTTCCAAAAAGCAGGGGTGGCAGTATTCATTCAGATGAGGCAGAACTCAAAGGAGTAAAAACAGAACAAAGCAGGATCTTTTCGCAGATAAAACGTATAATCGCAGCATTTATAAACAGCCATGCACCAACCAAGTATAGATAACATTTAACACCCACTTCTAATTAGAAGGGGGAGCAAACCTCTTTCAGAGCTAGGGGTGGAAGTCCACTTAACCAGCATGATAAATACTATCCAGCTTAAAGCAGCAGCCACCATCATATTTAATGGTGAACACAGAAGGTATTCTCATTAAAATCAGGGGAAAGCAAAGTGTCCCTGGTGATATCAAGCGAATCACTTGTAAATCTTTTCCAGTTCATCAGTGTTTGATAAAGTGAATGGATTAAGTATAAAATAGAGAAAAAGCAATAGCTTTACTGACACCAGCAATAACCAGTTAGAATAACCAAATTAGAAAGACCCACTTTCTTAATTGCCTTTGCGAACACACACAAGATACCTAGAAAAACCATTACAAGAAATGGGTAGGATCCTGCTTTAGTCACTACGATGAAAACTAGAAAAATCTTCTTGAGATACACAAAATAAAATAGGAACAAACAAATGTATGAACCCGTCATTTTTACAAGAAAAATCTAAAGTTTGTAACAATGTCAATTCTCATAAAATAAATGGATAAACTTAATATTTCCTTAAGCAATCATTTAAAAGGCAAACTGCATAAAAATTATGATGAATGCAAGAAAAGGGTCCATTTCCTCCTTATATAAAGAGCTCTCAAAGATCAAACAACGGGCTTTCACCCATTAGTGGAACAAAGGGCAGAAGATGTGAACAGACAATTCACAGAGGAGTTCAACTTGACTAGGAGTCAAAGAAATTAACAACCCAAGTCATAGCGGTTTTTATGCCGAACTGACTGCCGAGATGAAAGGACTGAGAGGACCCGCCGTCCTCCTCCATGGCCGCTGGTGACGGGAAGCGCTGCGCTCTTCTCTAAAGCAATCTGACAACAGATAGCAAAAATTCTAAATGTGTTCACATCCTTTAACAAAGAAATTCCATCCCCAGGCAGTCTGTTCTAGAGAAATAGTGAGATATGTGGGCAAAAATGTATATACCAAGACATTTATTCATGGGAGAAATTACTATTAAAATAATATTTTGAATAATACTTGAATTATGAGAAAATTCTCCTGTAATAATGGTAATTGAATAAGTGATTTCAAAACAGTTTGATTCTAATTTATATAGGCATGTAGAATATATGTAGTATATAGAATAGATAGAGATATGTAGATATATAGACTATAGATAGATTTATAGAATTATAAAATAAAATATTAGAGGCCCAGTGCATGAAATTCGTGCATGGGGGGGGGATGTCCCTCAGCTGGGCCTGCATCCTCGCCAATCCAGGACTCCTCAGGGGATGTCTGACTGCTGGTTTAGGCCCGATAAACAGGCAGTCAGACATCCCTCTTGCAATCCAGGACCACTGGCTCCTAACCACTCATCTGCTTGCCTGCCTAATGCCCTCAACTGCCCTCCCCTGCTGGCCTGGTCACCCCCAACTGCCCTCCCCTGCTGGCCTGGTTGCCCCCAACTGCCTCGGCCCCCACCACCATGGCTTTGTCTGGAAGGAAGTCGGACGTCTGGAAGATGGATGGTTGACCCGGTCTAGTTAGCATATTACCCTTTTATTAGTATAGATTACCAGTGATTATCTCTAGGGGGATTATGGGCCATTATTATTTTTGTTATATTTTACTTTTTTTTCACTTTTCCAAATTTTTACAATGTATAGAAATTACTTCAATAATTAAATGCCCATGTTATTTTAAAAAACCAAGAGAACATTAGTACCAATAATTGCCAAGAAATTTGACTCCTGAAAAAAGAAGTTAAATCTAGTGACACCTCTATTTCTTTCTCGCTCTACCTGCACCCCTCACTCCCTCGCCCAATTCAGGAAAATTCAATTAAGGTAATTGCAATACATGTTTATTGTCTCCTTACTGTGTATAAGGCACAGGGCTGAGGGCAGGGGAGCGGCACAAAGATGGGCAAGACAATGGTTCTGGCCCCAAATACAGAATTGTCAAATGAAAGGAGATGGACTCCAACTTGGAAGGCCATAAACATGGCAGACTAAGCGAAGCATTAATGAGAAGCCAGAGGCAGAAGGAAAGGACTAGTGGGAAGGATACCTGGGGCAGAAACATCCCTCACCTCTCAGCCATCACAGGAATTACAATGAGATGGAGAGTGTTTTATTTTCTGGAAGTCGGTTCAGGGATAGCGTTTTGTGGGGTTGGGAGCAAGATGTGGCTAAGGAAGCAAGCAGCCAGAATCTGGAGAGTGCCTCCTATGTGCAGGGCGCTCTGCTAAATATTTGAATGGTACTGTTTCACACAGTCCTCAGACCATGCCTACAAGGTTGGTACGATGACAAACCCTATGTTTTAGATGAAGGAAAGAGCCCAGCAGTTGCATAATGTGCTTGAGTTGACACAGCCAGTGCATGGTGGAGCCAGGATTTGAACCCAAGTAGTTTCACCTGGGAGCCCTTGCAGAGTGGAGCATGCATGTTTGGGCTGTAGCTGAATTGTTCAGGGTTTTAGAAGGCATGAAAGGTCACCGTTCTCTGTCTCAGCAATCTGCTATCCTCCTTTCCTCTCTCCCACCTTAAGCAGCTTTGAGCTTCTCCTATAAACCAGTGACTAACAAACTCAGGAGTGGGGAACCTTTTTTTCTGCTGATGGCCATTTGGATATTTATAGTATCATTCGTGGGCCATACAAAATTATCAACTTAAAAATTAGCCTGCTTGCCGGCCAGCATGGCTGACTGGTTGAGTGTTGAACTATGAACCAGAGGTCACAGTTGGATTCCTGATCAGGCTCATGCCCAGGTTGTAGGCTCGATCCCCAGTAGGGGGTGTGCAGGAGGCAGCTGATCAATGATTCTTTCATCATTAATGTTTCTATCTCTCTCCCCCTCTCCCTTCCTCTCTGAAATCAATAAAAATATATTTTTAAAAATTAGCTTGCTATATTTGGTCAAACATTTAATTAACTCACCCCTAATGTCTTGGAAGGCCTAGACCAAATGATTCCACCTGCCTTATATGGGCCGGATGTTCCCCACCCCTGAAATAGATATTTAAAAAATAGTGTACTGAAGATGTGCCAAATTATTAGCCTCTAGGTGATACTGAAGAGTCTTAAGTCCAGGTCTCTGGAGAACCAGGAAGGGAGAGAGTTTTCCTCCACAAAGGCTCTTCTATAATCTCTTTTTTGAGCTATGAATCTCATAATCACTTACTGAGCATCTAATATGCTAGGACACTATGCTAGCTGCTAGGGATGCCCTCACATCTCTTCAGTCAAAATCCTCCAGCCTACATCCTCTGAGCCAATAGCCCACATGAGCTCCCTATTGAAAGTACCATGGGGATCTCAACTCTCAACATCCTGAACTGAATCATGAACTCTGCTCCACACTTCCCATTCCTTAAGGTGAGGTGGCACTAGCTACCCAGATGCACAAGCCAGGAACAGCCTTCTTTCCTACGACACCCAATCCATCCTCAAAGCTTATCCGTTCTCACCTCCAAAATATCTACTGCTCTCCACCCGCATTGCCACCACCATCTCTCTCCTGGACAATCACAGCAGCCTCCTGTCTCATCCATTCAGTAGCCACACAGAGAGACCGTAACACGTCCTCTACCTAAAACCTCTGCATTTTTCCTTTATACTCATATGAAATAAAATTCTTTGGCTCCAGCCCCCACTTAGCTCATCTCCTTGTCTTTCACTATTCTCCTCTTTACATGTGAGTATTAAGATGAGAAAATATATGTATACCCGTATCCCAGGTATACAGGTGTGTGTGTATACCTGGAATACAGATATCTGTTCTGCAGATCTGAGGCTGGCCCTTCTGAGCCCAGCCTCAGATCTGCAGAACCAGGCAGCCAGCCACATTACATATAATCCTATATAATAAAAGGCCAGGGACCATAAGCGTAATGACTGGAATGACCGCTCGAACAGTTGCCAATAGGTACATTGACCACCTCTCAGTCCTTCCCCCCCACCCACCGCCCACTGGCCCAAAAGGGGCAGTGGGTGGGGCAGTGAGCTATGAGTGGCGGGTGGGGTGGCGGCCCGAGCAACAAGCAGCGGTGGGCGGGGTGGTGAGCAAAGAGCGAGCAGCTGCAAGCGGTGGCCAGCTACTCGCTCATGATTTCGTGCGCTGGGCCTCTAAGTATATAATATTATACATGTGATATAATTGACATATAACATTATAGTAGTTATCAGTTTCAGGTGTACAATGTAATGATTTGATATTTCAGCATGATGACTATACTTAGTAACATTGTACTGTATATTTGAAAGATGCTAAGTGAGTAGCTCTTAAAAGTTCTCATTATAAGAAAAAAATTGTTAACTTTCTCAGATATTTGTGAACTGTTCCACTGATTGCTGTGAATAAGAGTTAACTTCGTAATATCAGGAAAGGAAATGGATAAAACATGTTTACATATGGGGCCACTCCTTAAAGAATGGAAAACTTTTAGTTAATTATATAGAAAACTTTATTGTAATGATATTTGCTTTCCTTACCAATGGTAACCCAAAGAACCAAGTCAAAAAAAAACCCCAGGAAATAAGGAGGTGGCCTGAGTCACTCATGCTGGTGTTGAATCAAGAGCTTTCAACCAGCCGAAACCCGTTTGGCTCAGTGGATAGAGCGTCGGCCTGCGGACTGAAGGGTCCCAGGTTCGATTCCGGTCAAGGGCATGTAACTGGGTTGTGGGCACATCCCCAGTGGGAGATGTGCAAGAGGCAGCTGATCGATGTTTCTCTCTCATCGATGTTTCTAACTCTCTCTCTCCCTTCCTCTCTGTAAAAAAAAATCAATAAAATATATTTAAAAAAAAAAAGAGCTTTCAACCAAGTGCAGAAGAAAATAGCAACCCTCAAGTTCCACAAGAGAACTCACCATGGTAGCTGCTGGCATTGATTTATGGAATCTCCCCTAGCCCGCTTTCAGCCCCACCAAAACAAAGTTACCCTTCCCGAATACACTTGCTGCTGATGGATTCCTCTGTTCCAACCTGGCCACAAGCAAAACCACACTAAATGTGAGTAATTGCTTCAGCTCAAGTGACAGAACCCATAATTTATAGGAAACTACTAAGGGATTTAGGACGGAGGTCAAACCAATGGCCCGTCAAGTGTAATATTATGCCTGGCACTTCCCAGTGGTCAGTAGTCCTCTGGAATTGAGCCAGGCACTCCTGCGAACTTTACCACAAAGGACAAAGGACAGGATTCTCTTCCAAAATCAGACCGTATTTGTGGCACGATATCAACTCTTATTACCTAGTTAAAAATTAATTATCAAAATGTCTATCCGCTGAGTCTATCTGACTCAACCATCTTCACTGTTCATCATCTTTTATGGATCTTAAATGTTCGGGTTATTAAAGTGGTCAGCTCCTCCTATAACACAGCATCGAAGAAAAGGAAGATGTTTCCCAGAGAGCTTCTCCAAGATTAGCTGACGGTGGTGGAAGAGTCCACTATGGCTCTACATTTCCATCCTAGAATTTTACTTTTCATCTCGTTTATTTTCCTGGAGTCGATGGTAGTCACAGGATCTCAGCCGCAAGCCCTGATTAGTGAGGACTGAGAGTCCCACAGCATGTATCATGTTCAAAACAATTTCCTTTATGACCTTCCCAGTGGGTCTCAAGTGAGCATTGGTGGAAGGGAAAAGTAAAGTTCTCAAATTTTCATCCATAAAGTGGAGTTAAACATATCTGAAATGTGGGGAAATAGCTTCATTCCTTTGAGGTTATTTTTCATGTATTTTCACTTGGGTATGTAATTCCTGGAGTGTTAAGGTCTTGGAGCAAGACGGCTGGAAAACTGACCTCTGAAGGCATGTCTGGGTTCATTCAAAGTAGGCGGGATTAGAAATCTTGAGATTTTAAGATGGTAAGGAGTGAAATGTGAGAATTGGTGTTTCTTTGAATATAAAAGGCCCATAAAAGGGAGATGTTGATTAATATCCTCAAGGTTGCTTATTTTGGGGGTGAGTCTGGCTTTCCTTTCAGTAGACTTGATCTCTCAGAGTTTTTCTCTCTCCTTTCCTGCAATCCAGGTTGGCAAGTTCTTTTGTGTATGTGAGACTGGTCGACAGATGAGCTCAATGCTTTACCCCTTCCTGGACCTAAACCCTTTGCTGTGTAACTTTGCATTATCTTCTCAGTGTGTGTGTGTGTGTGTGTGTGTGTGTGTGTGTGTGTGTGTATTGGAGGTGGGTAATTCTGTCCCATTTCTTGACTTTGGGCTCAGTCATGTGATTTTTTTGGCCAAAAGAGTGACAGCATATGTGAGACAAGCAGAAACTCGACAATACATTTTGGCATTTGCACGCACTCTTTGCTTCTGCTGTGGACTCATGTCCAAGCCAGCCTGATGGAGGATGACACCCATGGAGACAAGCCAAGGCAACCAGCTGAGGCCCCAGACAAGTGAGAGAGCCCAGCCAAGATGACCGGTGACCATGGACATGGGAATGAGCCCTACTGAGCCCAGCATCAGATCTGCAGAACCAGGCAGCCAGCCCACAGACCATGGACCAAAACAAATGTTTACCGTATACCACTGAGGTTTGGAGGTTGTTTGTTATGTAGCATTATTGGGATAAGAGATAACCAATACAAGATATAAATTATTTTTCCATTATATTTGATTCAAGGAAGAAACACAAGCATGGAATACCTTCTTCAAACAAGTTGCCCTTTGTTCCATCTTTGATTGGTTGACGTCTAATGCCAGTGAGCATTCCCTGTGCTGTGAGCCCCTAACTGCAGGTGGTAAACACCTGATTTGCTCTTCTCTGAAGTACAAGTGAGACATATTCTCCAGGGTGCATGGAGCAGGGGATCCCACTCTCTATCTTCATGTAAATATTGGTGGCTTTCATATTCTTGTTTTAATGTGACTCCCCCTTGCTGGAAACTGGCCTGGAGTTTGGATGAATTCTATTGTCAGAAGAGAAAGAAGTTTGAGATCCTGAGGGATTCTAGCAGCTAGAGTATCAACTTGGATGGAAGCAAGACTGGAACAATCATAGCTAATGTTTATGGGGTGCTTCAGGAGGCCGGGAAGGACTGCTCAGCGGAGCTCTTTGCATATGTTCATTCATTTAAGCCTCAGGACAACTCTGAAATAGAAACTGTTATTACTCCCATTTTACAGATGAGAAGACTAAGGTACAGGGAGGCTATGTAACTTGTCAAGGACACTGGCCCACCTAGTAAGTCATATAAATCCAGACAGGTGGACGCCAGAGCCCATGACCTTGACCACAAAATTCTATTAGCTCTGAGTTACTTGGAGTACATGGGAGCCACATGCTCAGTGCACAAATAAACCCCATCTTCTGCCCCTCAGCAGGCTATCGAGGTTTCCACCACATACTGCCTATGAGAGGGCGTTTTCCTGACTCTTACCACCAGAACTAACAGCTACTCCATGAAGACACCCCAACCAGTCTTGCCCCAAGACCCCCTCCCCAACTCCTTGCCCTTCTAATGATGGTATCAGCCACATTTACCCAAGGCTTAGTGTGAAACAAGCCCTCTAGGGGTTTACATGCAATGTTTCTATTTAACATATACCATCAACTAGAGGGTATTCTATGATGTCTATTTTACAGATGAGCAAATAGAGTCTAGAAGAAGAATGTGATCAGCTCACAAGAGGCAGAATACTTTCAATACTTCAAAGCACCCACGTTCTTAACCATGAGCTCTGTCTACTGTCTCCCTTCCAGGCTCTCGGGTTTTATGTTTGTCCTGGATATCTGCAAGAAACAGGACTTTGCATTTCTATACCTAAAGCGATGGACGCTGGGCCCTGGTTCTCCTGTCCTGGTAGAAATTTCATCTTGGTCTGAGTTCTGTGCTTTCCTTTCAGGAGGGAGGGGCGAGTCGGGTGAGGTGCTGAGAATCTGCTCCTCCGGGGTGCACCTGTCCAGGAGGGAACATCCCTCCTCTCTGGTCTTTGGCCATCCACCCATCCATCCATCCCAGAGCCGCATCCCCTCTGAGCCCTCAAGCGCTGAGCCGTGCTGGCTGGCTCTCAGCACCACATCTATGCAGTGTTCAGGGGAGTGGTACACTGTCCCTGGCCACGTGGGCTGGGGAAAACCATGAGGTGTCTTGAGCATATCTGCATTACTGGGTCTGTGTCCCTCTTGACTGACCTGCAGACTTTCAGTGTTCTATCTGGAGTCTGGTGTTCCAGAACATTCCCCAGGGAGGTGGGGCTAAGGGGCCCTTCACAGGCATCCTCCAGCACCCTCTCTCCTCATTTATAAACATACTTCTTACTTAACGTTCTCTCTCACTGTGTTTTAGTTGCCCTATGCATACATTTCCCATTTTTTCCAAGTGGGTTGGAATTTTTTTCCTCCGGAGACATTCAAGAACAACAATGGGTGCTCAAGCAAGTTATTAATTTCAAAGATGAAGTGCTGCTGTGTGAGGTCATGCCAATTAATGTCCTAGTCCCACTCCTTGCCATCTGAGAACTTGGGATCAAAAATACCATCTTCCAGTAATCAAATGGCATTGCTACCACTGATTTCTGATGTTCCGTGGATAGACTGTGGAACCTGCCTTCTTACTTAATTAGACTAAGTCCTCATAGTTCTTCGAATTTTCTAGAACATTAGCACTAGCACTGAGCCATTGTGTAGTGATGTAAACAACAATGATGACAACAAACCCATTACTAATGATAGCTAACCTCATTGCCAGGTGCTTTAAAAGCTTTTTTCATTTACTCATTTCACCTTCGTAAAAATCCTATAAAGTAGGTACTTTTATCATCTCCACTCTACTGATGCGACAACCGAGGGGGGCACGTAATTTGCCTAAAAGGACACAACACATACGAGGCAGAAGTGGGACTGGAACGCAGGTGCTGGAACGCAGCCCTCCCTCTTAAACATCTGAAATTGATGTACTCACTATGTACTTACTAAACTAGATTAAAGAGAAAAGAGAAGCTATGTTTGGGGGATAAAAGACAGCAAATACATAAACGAGGGAAAGTCAACTGCGCAAGTGTACATTCATTTATTCTAGAATATTCTGACAACGTCAAAGCCTTCCGCAGCTTCCAGCATCCCTTGCACAACTGTGCAACCTCCGTACACAGTGTGCCTCGCATGATGTGGTCATGCCATCCTCCTGCCACTGTGCTCTGAGGCGCCCACCCCCTTGCTGGAGTGCAAGTGAACTGAGCGTGGCGGCACGTGCCAGAGGCTCAGTAAATGTCTGGTGGGGCTGCAGCCACCTGCACACGGCGCCGGGCCTGTCCCACCTGTGGACGGTCCCCTCCCAGACTACAGGTGCAAGGCTCAGTGGCTGCCCTTGTTCCAGGGTGGATACCTGCTGTGACCACAGAGGAGGGAGAGCTTGAGGCAAAGATTCAAACTCTTATGTTTCATTTGGGAGGTGCAAGCCCACGGTAGCAGGAAAGAAGGGGAGAAGGTGAAGTGGGTAAGAATGCGAATGATGTGTGGTTGTGCTGACTTTCACTTAGTGACGGGCGGTGGAGAGACAGGCACGTCGCTCAGCAGATGCGTCCACTTGCATACAGGACGACGTCTCGGGGTGTCAGGCAAGAGGAAATCATGACTCAAGGTTCTTTCTGGGAGCAAGAAAGTCGAGGTGATCTGTCTGCTGACTCCCCAGACCCTTTCATTTCCTGTTTCCCATTGGTCATAGTTTGTCCCATAGAGACGGCTCCAAGGGAGACCCAGTCCTTCAGGCGGGCTGCCCCTCTGATGGTTTCTCAGGAAGCCAGACCCCATGCTGCGCACCGGGGTGCTTCCTTCACATTTGGAAGTGGCAGGAACTCTGGGCGGGTGATTGGTGGGTTTGCTGTGGAAGCAGAACCAGGTGGGCCTGAGTGGCGGAGTTGGGGATGGGGTGGGCTGTGTGAACTCAGTGGCTGGAAGCTTCATGGGAATCAGAGGAGATGCAGAGATTGGTGTCCAATGCAGGGGAGAGCAGAAACAAGACTCTGCCCTGATGAAGAGTAAATTTAAGAGTGAGAATAACAGATTTCCTGGATGGGTGGGCTAGCTTGCGTAGGCCTTTCCGGGTTGGTGGTATTTTCATTGAGACACGGAATAGGAAAAGGAGATGGCTAGACACAGGAAGAACATGCCAGGCAGAGGGAACAGGAGATGCAAAGGCCTGCAGGTGGGAACACGTTTGGTCAAGTTAAAGAACAAAAAGAATGCTACCATAGTCAGAGAAAAGTGAACAAGGGAGAGAGTGGGAGGAAGCAGGCAGGAATCCAAATGGGGCATGGTGGGGTTTAGGTAGGAGTTAGGTTTGGAAGTTGGATGGGAATGTAGCATCTGAGAGTTGAGTCATAATCCTGAAGCACTCTGAAGCAAATTGAATCCATAATATCTGAACTGCATTGATATATTAACTGTTTCAATTTATGGGAAATTATTATCGGTAATTATAACTATATCAAGAAAAGTAATTACTAAGACAAGTTTGAGAAGCTCTTGGCTGCAGACTGCTCATTCCCTGTTGTCTTCTTTCTGATCGTTATTCCATGATGCCAGAGAGCACGGGGTGGGGAAGACATTTAATCTAATAAAGGTCGCCCTCGTATCTCTCCCTCGCTGTGACATGCCATTTACTGAATCATCCATTATTGCCCAAAGAACAAAGACGGGCTTCACTAAGCAAAGGGATGATAAAGTTCACTTGAAAATTGGGGAAGAAATTGCAAAACTATTGGAGGCCAAGGGCACAATCATGCACAGAAATCAATAGCTGTCAGCCAACGAGGAGAGAAGAGAATGAATAAACACAGTAAATAACGCTGAGAAATGACTCAGTGCCAAGGAGCCATCCAAGGAGAAGTCTGGGAGCGTGGTGAAGAGGCCGGCACCGGAATCAGACAGGACTAAGTGTGGATCTCTGCTCTGCCACTCGGGCGTGACACGTATCCGGTGGTAGCCTCAGGTGACTCATCTGCACAATGGGAAGAGCAGTACTACCTCTGTCCTGAGCAGCTGGGAGCACCACAGGAGAGAGTGAATATGAAGCTCTTCACGTGTGCACGTATTTCATGCTCAAACAGTGGTAGCATCCTCCTCTGTCTCCCTCAACCAAGGTTCATCAACATAACACAAGAGAAAGGATAGCACAGGGAGGAACTTTTCAAAGCCCATTTTCTCAGGCTGGCTGAGAAGAGAGGAAGCATGCTTTAAAAACCCCACAGAATTCTTTAGTGTGACTAGATGCCCATTGGGCTTTCCATTGCCTCACATCATTGACAGTGAAATGAGCTTCTTCCAACCTCTATTCAAGCTCTAAAATGTTTCATTATTCACACATGCTCACAAGAGCCCTCCCTATATTAAAAAAAACATCAAAGGGAATTCAGGACTTGGAGTAAAAAAAAAATGGCAGCAGTAAATAGTTTATAATACTTCCTGCACAATACCATCTCTTCCTCTTGTTAACACATACACAATTTTAAACATTTGATGTAAATGTTTTTGTTGGTGCTGGGTTTGGGTGCAGTCTGGAAGACTGAACAGAATGGAACCTGGTGATGGTGAGAGTGATGACAAGACAACTCGAAAGTTACGAATTGATAGGCAAGTACTAGAGGTAGGAAACACTGTATTCTGGTATTGGCATGATGTATCAGGAGACATCATCCCTTTTATTCCTCATGTCGTTTTGATGATGCACATATGACGGTCCTATTTTTTCAGATAAAGAAGGTAAGGCTTCTTAAAGTTGAGCTACTTCGTCAAGGTTATCTGGATCCAACAGTATGTTTTACTTCCTCATCTATCCACCATCCATCCATCCGTCAGTCTGTCCATCTATCCACCGATCAGCCATCATCAACTGTCCATCCACCATCTATCATACATCTGCTCATCCACAATCCATCCACAATCCGTCCGTCCATCCTCTATCTAGTCACTGATGAATCCACTGTCTATTCATCCACCCTTCCACTCACTTATGCATCCTTCCATTAATTAATGGAAGCAATTTCTGTTCATTCTACCCCACACTTTTATCTTAAATCTGTCCCCTTCTTTCTCCATTGCCAATGCTACAACCTACACTGACCCACCATCCTCTCTTGCCTAGACAATTGCAGTGGCTTCCTATCTGGTCTCCATGGTTTCATGCTTTCTTCTCTATAGTCCATTGTCATCACAGCTACCAAAGCGATCTTCTCAAGGGGCACATTCCTCCCCTGGCTAACGTCCTCCAATTGCCACTGCATTTGAGGACCCAGCCTGCCCTAGCTGTCCCTCTTACCACCTCTCTCACCGGCTGCTTTCTGGCTCATGCCACTCAAGCCCGGCTGGTCAACTATGTGTTCCGCAAACAAGCCAAGGCTGTTCTTGCCTTAGGAACCTTCTAATTGTTGCTCTGGCCTAAATGGTCTTCTCTTGGTTGACACCTTCCTTCTCATTATATAGATCTTAGCTGCTATCACCTCCTCACGAGACACCTCTTCTAATCACTTCAGTGAAAGTAGAACCTACCCCACTTGGCGCTCTCGGTTAGTCTTCAGTCCATTGCTCCACCTATTTTTTCACCACATTTACCCCTATAATAAATCACACCATTTGGTTGTCTGATCCCTCTTCTTTTACCTTCCCAGATATACACACATACTAGAGGGCAGGAGTCTTGAACAAAATAAAATGGGACTCAATTCATAAATGCTTGTTGCTCACCTACTATGTGTCAGGCCCTGTTGTCAGTGCTGAAATTGAGTGAAGAATAAGACAGACATAACCTCCACTCTCAGAAAGGTTACATTGTAGTGAAGGGAGACATACATGCCATGAAACCAGGACAATTGCAGAGTGGCACCTGCTATAAATAAACAGGGTCCTGTGATAGAGAGTGATGACGACAAGGCAAGAGGGTGTGGCTTAGATCACCTGCTCAGGGAAGGGCTCTCTGAGGTGGTGGCTTTTGAACTGAGAAGTAGAAAGAAGAGGAGAAGCCAGCCAGAAAACGAAGGTGTTCCAGGCAGAGGGCACTCAATGTTTTATTGGCTCTACAAGTCATCCTTATTCAGAGTGGCAGGTGACTATATATAAATGACAATAAATGACAAGAGGGGTCTCTGGGAGCCAAATTGGAGACTGACTACATTTCTATAGTGGAGGATGGTGGTGCGGGGGAGGAGCACAAGGAAAACAGCTCTCCACACTCTCCGTATTCACCCACATCTCCCTCTGCCTGCAAACCAAGTAAACTGGTCAACATGGCAAGCTGCGCATCTGGGCAGATTTTCAAGAAGAAAAAGTCTTTCTCCTCTCAGTACGGAGCTACAATTAGTTGACCAATGTGGCTCTTGCACTTAAATAACAAACCTACATTCAGTCCAACATTCTCTCCCAAGAAAACTGCCCACTGCAATGGGCAGGCGTGCATTGCCGAACAGTGGATGTGGCACGCCATCGCTCTGGGCTTTGGTGTAGGCAGAAATGGATGGTTTTCCTTCTTTTCATCTTCTTTCGTCTGCTTTGGTCCAGTTCCATGGCCACATCTTTTCTACCTTTCCTAACAATTGGCTGCTGTCCCCAAGTACTGAATAAGGGACCCCCCCCCAACTCCGCAAGTGCAGATTGGACCATGGACACCCCTCTTGAGGAGTGTGTTGCATCCCTCCACTTGACAGAACATTCTGCCTGCATCTCTGTTCCCTGTGCTTCATCACAGGACTTCCGAGCTGGCAGTCTCAGCACAGCATTCATTCTTATTCTACCCACTGTACCTTGCTAGACACTTCTCAAGCACATTGTTTATGAAATATGTAAGCACACAGCCTTAAAAAGAACCCGCTCCTATAAAATGGTCAATAACAATAGCTTTGGTGTTCAACATTATTACCACCCGGACTCACTTATTTCTTCCGAATAGTGTTCAGTGCATCCACGCAACACCATCCATTTTGCTCCGGATCATGACACTATTTCTTGGTGTTTTACAAAACACATTATTCAGAGCCTGAGACCTCCACGGAATGCCAATAAGGAGGAGCTCGCCCAGCAAGGACAATGAAAACAGTCACCTCATCCGGATGCTGTGCCCACAGCCTCCAGGGAGATTTGTGCTGGAAGGCTCAGAGGTTTCACCAGGCACCTTGTCTTCATTGACAATGAGAACTGGACATCACGGCCTCTTTTCTAGAAAATGGGCACCAGGACATGCTCAGTAGAAAACACATCCACCATCCCACCCTCTACCTTCCTTCTTGCCTGGGAGACCAACATTCATTATTACCACCCTGCAACCTAGACTTTTTTTTTTTTAACTTGTTAATGCTACTGAGGATAGCAAAATAATGCCTCTAGCCACCCTGTATATTTGCTGTTGTCATCTCCACAGATAAATTGCCCAATTTTCTTAGCAAATTCAGCAACAATAACAGTTTTCTGCTAGCAAAATAACCTTTCATTTCATAAGAAAAAAAGATGGAATGGAAACAAGTAAAAGAGGTCTGATGTCTCCTGTGATGCCCACTTCCTAATTTTCGGTTTTCACTAGCTGTGGGTGGGAGCCGGCTTTTCATTCCTGATAAATAAAAGTGCTACATTTCACATTCAGTCTATGGCTGTCCTTGAACGGCTGGCCAAATAATGTTGGTAAAAAAGATCTATTACAACTTTGTAACTTCAGAGGGAATATAGTGGATGCTTTTTTTTTGGGGGGGGGAGGCGAGTTTTGCCTGACATATATCACCCCATAATCTGATAGCAGCACCCCACACTTTTATGGCCAAGATTCTTGGTAATTGCATTCAGCAGGACATATTATGGGAATTGCTGCCTTAATCCATCAAAAAGAAGAGAAGCATTTTCAGGGAAAGATCTGGGAGAAGGGAACGCTCTGATTTCAACATTGGTTACCACCTCTGCCAAAGAGGGGGCAGGAGAATGAAAAGGGAAAGAAAAACCCGGTGCCAATCCCACAAGACCCACGCCTGATACCAAGATGAAGACAAAGACTGATAACCTGGTTTGATATGAACTTGAACCAAGAGACCAATAAAAGCAAGAATCACCAGCCATCGCAATGAGAAGACCCTCTTGCAAACTGCTGCTGCCTCCCTCAGAGATGCCTGGCCAGGCGGAATATGAACATCCAAGTTACACAAACCACCAACAATCAGATGTTGCTGGTGCAATACGTTTCCAGTCACGGAACAGCCAAGAAAGCCTGACTTTGTGCCTTGCCGCTGCTCAGCCTGATTGAGCTCTAATTCTCACATTCAAGCCCAGATTTGCGGGGAAGCAAAACTCCACCTGGGACATGTTCTTGGCTTCTTCCCAGTTCTTACTTAAACACGGATGTGTAGGGAGACACGTAGATATGGCACATATGTGCAAGATGATGCAGGCAATGACGTACGGGGAACAGAACCTCGGGCTCCGGGGCTGCGTTGACCTGAATGGCTATCCAGACTGGACCGTTTTCCAAATGGGTGACTTGGCCAAATTATTGATCTTCTTGTGCATCAGTTCCCGCTGAGTGAGATTTGGTATGTAAAGCAGCCTGGTGCAGAGCAGTGCCTCATAGTAGGAGATCGATCCTCCTCTTCTCTAATCTCTTAGAACTCCACTTATATATGTTCCAGATATCAAGCAAGCTAAAAGGATTTCTAAAGTTAAAACATGAACACAAATATAGAAGTTTGTTTCCTTCACAGTTTACTCAGCTTTGGTTTTCCTATAGTCAGACAATGTCTTTCCAACCCAAGTCAACCTAATGCATGGGCAGTGGGCACTTGTTTCCTGGCCAGCCAAGTATTCACTCTCCTTTCTTCTCTTGAGAAAGCCCTCTGTACTTCACTGTAGGATCACCCCTCACCTACTCTCAGCTTACTGTTCAGGAGTGGCTAAGCCAGGGGTGGGCAAACTTTTTGACTCGAGGGCCACAATGGGTTCTTAAACTGGACAGGAGGGCCGGAACAAAAGCATGGATGGAGTGTTTGTGTGAACTAATATAAATTCAAAGTAAACATCATTACATAAAAGGGTACGGTCTTTTTTTTTTTTTTTTTTTAGTTTTATTCATTTCAAACGGGCCGGATCCAGCCCTCGGGCCGCAGTTTGCCCACGGCTGGGCTAAGCCAAACTGCTTCTGAATCCAGATAAGGGCACATGACTCAAGTCTGGTCATGGACACTGGTTCAGGTGTGGACATCTGACCCAAGCAGGCCAATGAAACTCAAACCAGGAAGTTGGCTGTTACACAGAAAGAGAAGTTTATTTTCCACTGGAGTTGCTAAGCCTGAAGCTTCTGGGGGCGGTCACTAGGGGAGGTTGAATTACTTGAGCTGGAGCTAACAAAGAAGAAAGCCTAAAGAAGTGAGACTGAGTTTTGACATCCTTCAAACTCCTAGATCCAGCAGAAGTTGGTGAAGGGCCTGTTTCTTAGCGTTTTGGATATGTGAGCCAAGCATTTCTTTCCTCACCTTTCTTTTACTTTCAACCTATTTGTATCTTTGAATACAAAGTGTGTCCCTTATAAACAACTAGAGGCCTGGTGCATGAAATTGGCGCATGGATAGGGTCCCTAGGCTTGGCCAGTGATCAGGGCTATCTGTGAGGCAACCGGTAGGGCGATCCGGGGGCCCCTGCTGGCACCCGCCTTGGCCAGCCTAGCACCGCCTGCTTGCTGGTCCCACCCCCAGCCGCCACCGCCAGTTGCCTCCCTCTGCTGGGTGACCAGCGGTACAGTCAGGGGGCCCCCAGTGGCACCCACCTTGGCTGGCCTGGGGCCTGTGGGCTGGGGGCAGCTCCTGCATTGAGTGTCTGCCCCCTGGTGGTCAGTGTGCATCATAGTGACCGGTTGTTCCCCGTTCAATTGATTTGCATATTAGACTTTTATTATATAGGATATATAGTTAAACTAGGGGCCCAGTGCATGAATTCATGCACCTTGAAAGGAACTGTGGGCCGTGAGGCTGTGGTGGGCACAGGGGCGGGTCTCACCCCATCTTATGCACCCCCGCCCAGCCCCTCCCGTCACGGCCCCCCAGTCCCTTATATGCTGGCAGTCCCGCTCCTGCTGCTGCTCCCATGTGCTGAAGGCGCCGGCCCTGCTCGCACCCACTGACAGTGCAGAGCGATTGGGGCTGGTGCTGTTAGTGGGTGCAAGCTGCGACTGCTGCCCTGATCACCCCACAGGAGCAGAGGGAGGTGGTGAAGCCCTCAGAGGCAATCAGGGCTGGCAGCTGCCACTTGCACCTGCTGACAGTGCTGAGTGATCGGGGCCAGTGCCTGGTGCTGGCAGTGAGTGCGAGCAGTGGCTCCAGCCCTGGCAGTGGGTGTAAGCGGGGCCGGTGCCAGCAGCAGGTGTGAGTGCCGGGTGGGACTGCGGCGCTCGGGAGCAAGGAATTTTCTGTAACCACCAGAGGCTCACCCCGATGACAGCAACTGGTGCCCCGCCTTGGTCTGGCACCCCCACTCAATTGCTCCGCCATCCTGCTGGGGCCAACGTCTGCCATGTTCCGCACTCTGCTGCCTGCTGCTGACACCTGCCATGTTCCACACGTGCCCCCTGGTGGTCAGTGCACGTCATAGCAACCGGTTGTTCGGTTGTTCTGCCATTCGGTCTATTTGTATATTAGCCTTTTATTATATAGGATAGTGTTTTTTATTTTATTTTTATTTTTATTTTTTTAAAATATATTTTATTGATTTTTTACAGAGAGGAAGGGAGAGAGACAGAGAGTCAGAAACATCGATGAGAGAGAAACATCGATCAGCTGCCTCCTGCACATCTCCTACATGGGATGTGCCCGCAACCCAGGTACATGCCCCTGACCGGAATCGAACCTGGGACCCCACAGTCTGCAGGCCGACACTCCATCCACTGAGCCAAACTGGCTTCGGCTAGGATAGTGTTTTTTAAATCCACTCTGCTAAGCAGAGGCCAGCCTTCCAGCCATCTCTATCTTTTGACTGGAATGTTTAATCCATTTACATTTAATGTAATTCATGGTGAGGTAGGATTTGCTATTTGTTTTCTGTATACCTCATGTCTGTTTTGTTCTATTTCTCCATTATTGACTTATTTTTGTGTTAAATATTTTCTATTTACCATTTTACTTTCTGTGATCTTTCTTTTATGATATATTTTAAACATTTTTTCTTAGTTGTTGCTCTGGGGACTAATTAGCATTATAAAGTAAAACAATCTAATTTGGGTTAATATTAACTTAATTTTAATAGTACACATAAACTTTGTTTCAAATAAAGCATAATTCCTTCTCTCCTCCTTCATGCTATGTTTTTTATATAAATTATATTTTTATACATTATAAGGCATTGGCTTAGTTTTATAATTATTGCTTTGTGTCTTTTAAATCATAAGAAAATAATTAAAAAATACATTTATACTGTTTTTCATATTTACCCATATAGTTAGTTTTACTGGCATGAATAATTTATTTATTTTTCTTATAAAAGCTTGATGTTCAATTTCTTGTATCTTAATGTGTCCTATGTAATATTGCATGCCATGAAGGACCTCTAAAAAGGCAGAGGGCACAGTCTAGAGTGAGCTATCTACACTAATAAAAGAGAAACATGGTAATTAGCATACAACCGCTACCCTTCCCATTGGCTAATCAGCATATCCTTATGCAAATTAACTGTCAGCCAAGATGGAGGCCGGCAGCCATGCACTGAAGCAAGCAGGGAGGCTTGCTTGCTCCAGTAACTGCAGACTCCAACGTTCCCCGCCTGCCGCTGCCGGCCTCTCAGCTGCAACTCTAAGCAACTATGTTGCAAATATAGAAGCTAAACAAAACCCCAGAAACCAGCTTTCAGTCAGCAGGCTTCAGCCAGCCTGACCGAAACATTGTATCAAATACAGAAGGAAAAACAAAGGCCAGAAACCGGCTTTCAGCAGCCGAGGCCTCAGAGCTAAAGGTGGCCCAGAATAAAAAAAAAAGAAAAAAAGGAGCGGTTGGGAGCTTCAGCCCCTCACCCAGACTGGCCAGGCACCCCAGTGGGGACCCCCACCCTAATCCAGGACACCCTTCAGGGCAAACCAGCCGGCCCCCACCCGTGCACCAGGCCTCTATTCTATACAGTAAAAGGGTAATATGCCTCCCAGCACTGGGATCAGCATGACAGGGGGCAGTGCCCAAGCCCCCTGATCGCCCTGCAGCTCTGTGTGTGACAGGGGGCGGGGCCACAACCTCCCCATCCGCCCTGCTCTGTTCGTGACAAGGGAAGGCGCCCCAACCCCGGATCAGCCTTGCTCTGTGCCTGTTAGGGGGGAGCTCCCCAAACCCCTGATCACCCTGTGGCTCTATGTGTGACAGGGTGCAGTGCCCCAAGCCCCTGATCGGCCCTGCTCTGTGGGTGACAGGGGGCGGTGCCCCAACTCCCCTATCGGCCCTACTCTGTGAGTGACGGGGGGAGCTCCTCAACCCCCTGATCGGCCCTGCTCTGTGTGTGACAGGGGGTGGCACCGCAACTTCCCCATCGACCCTGCCTTGAGTGTGACAGGGGGCGGTGCCCCAACCCCCCAATCGGCTGTACCCTGAGCATGACTAGGGGTGGCATCGCAACCTCCCAATCCGCCCTGCTCTGTGCATGACAGGGGGTGGCGCCCCAACTCCCCAATCGGCCCTGCTCTGAGCCCGACCAGGGGCTGCACCTAGAGATTGGGCATGCCCTCTGCCACCTGGGAGTAGGCCTAAGCCAGCAGATCGTTATCTCCTGAGGGGTCCCAGACTGCGAGAGGGCATAGGACGGGCTGAGGGACCACCCTCCCCCAGTGCACAAATTTTTGTGCACCGGGCCTCTAGTCTCTTATAAAAACCCATCTCTCTGTTTCTGGGGTCAGGGACATTGTGCTTATGAAACCCAGCAAATTATTAGAAGACATTTCTTTAGCCTAATCAAGTATCTTCCAATTCAGAAGAGCAGAATTTGGATAATAGATCCATGGTAGATTAAAGATGCCACAAAGTCTTTCCTAGTTTTCCTATTGAGTCTAATCCCCTCCCCACGACTAGGCTGGCCTCTGTGACTTGCTTGACCAATAGAATGTGGCAGGAGTGATGTCCTGGGATTTCTGAGGCGAGGGCTCAGAGGCCTTATGGCATCTGCCTGGGTCTCCTGGAAGAATGCCTCTGGGAGCCCTCAACCACCCTATGAGTCTGACTACCTCAGTTCCATGCTGTTCTGGGGAAGAGCAAGCAGAGGCCAGCCTTCCAGCCATCCCTGCCAGGACTCTGGATGTATGAGAATTGCCACCCTGGACCCTGCATACCAGCTCACCTACCAGCTGAATAGCAGCGTATGACTTGAGATGAGACTGAAAACAGGTCCACGTAAGCCCTGTTGACTTCCTAGCCCCCAGAGTCACAACATATGAGTAAAAAGTGATGGTTTTAAGCCTCTCTGTTGGGGAAATTTGCTCTACAGCAATAGGCTATGTAATGCAATGATATGACCCTGTTCCTCTGGACCAGAAAAGAGAGACCACTAGAAATCATCTCAACTTAGGGTCTTAAATTCAAGTGCCAATAAGGGCCATCCAGGCAGGTAATGCAAAGGGATGAGTGAGCTGGGGAGGAGGGAGGGTTTGTGCAAACCAGAGAGCATATGTCATGTCTGAGAGGGAAGCCAGTTGTTGCCCTGAGGGAACAGAAACCTGGTGTTCCAGACTTTTCAAGAGCTGTCAGACTTTTTAATGCAGAAATCCTAATTTTTAACCATTGAGAACTAATTTTAGACAAGTATAATGTTACTGTGCAAGCCAAGTAACACATACCCACAGGCTGCAGTTTCCCCCGGCTACCAGTTTGTAATCTGACTCAACCCTCTCAGATACAGATGAGAAAACAGTCGTCCAGACAGGGGATGTGTCAGGCTTAAGTTTCCACTATGTGTTAACACCCTAAGAACGCCTGGAGCCCAGGTCTCCCCCACGTGGTCTAGGGCTCTTGTCACCTGCCTACAGCGCTGGGTCAAAACAGAGAATTCTCAGATAGATGGCCCTCTAGGGGGTCTCAGGTTTAACTGGAATGGAAACAATGCTACTGAGAGACTCAGGAAGTTCTCAGAACCGACCCTTCTAGAATGAGCAGAACCATGCCCACATGCCTAGGTCACATGGGCTAGGGCAGCAGAGAAATCTCTGGCCTTCCACCAGGGTTTTACTCAGAGCAATGAGACTTTTATCTGGCTCATTTGCTCGTGCTTGTCAGTAACATTCGCTTTGTACTACAATTTTTTTTTTTTTGTAAAGATAAGTATAAAAATGGATGTCTAAGTTCATTAGAACTTGTTGGGGTGGCACACCTAATAATTTGCTTAGTTTGTCTCCCACATAACTGAAGACATACTTATTAATGAAGGTAGGCTAACTGCTGAAACCAAGAACCCCAAATTTTAAGTATCTTAACATAATAAAAAACTGTTCTTGCTCATACGTCCATTTAGAGTAGGCGTGTAGGTAGGACCGATCTTTGCTGCCCTCCAAATGGAGACGTGGAGGACAAGCTCCTTCTTTCTCACGTCTCCGATGCTCTCTTGGGCCTTGGAGTACCTCCCTTGTAGTCCCAGGTATGCAGAAGGCTCAAACATGGAGGGTTTCATTGGAGTGGTTTCTCTTCTGGATAGGCTAGCCCTGGGCATTTGTGCACATCAGATCTTTTCACATTTCTTTGGCCAGAACTAGTCATGTGGTCCCACTCCACTGCAAGGGGGTCTGGGAAATGTAGTCTAGTTGTGTGTCCAGGAGAAAAGGGAACTGGGTCCTTGCCCCAACACGCCTTATTCTTCATGTAAGAGATACCCTGAGCTGGGCTGGATTGAGCTGGGTACTCAAGTACCCTGACCTCACAGGAAGGGGCATTTCAGAGCTTCTTTGGACATTTGAGAGGTTATAGAGCTGCCTGCTGCTTCTACTATAGAAAGACTCCTGGCAGCAGGACTGTGCCTGAACTTCATCTTGCTGTTGAGATTAGAAGCAACAGTAAGTAATTAAAAGAACACTAGAGGCCTGGTTCATGGATTTGTGCACCAGTGGGGTCCCTTGGCCTGGCCTTCAGGAATTGGGCCAAAACCAGCTCTCTGACATCCCCCAAGGGGACCCGGATTGCAAGAGGGCACAGGCCAGGCCAAGGGACCCTACTGATGTAGGGCTGGGGAAGGACTGCGAGAGGGCTCCAGGGTGTGTCCAGTCCATCTCACCCAGTCTTGATCAGTGCACATCATAGCAACTGGTCAAACGGTCGAACAGACGGTTGGACACTTAGCATGTTAGGCTTTTATTATATAGGAGGATTGTCTGGAAATTGTCAGACTACACATCAAAATTTCAAAAGGAACTTATGCTGCCAATTCTAAGAGCCATGCTGCTAATAACAGCCACTAACATTTATTGAGTGCTTACTGCATGCCAGGAACTGTTGCAGAAGCACTCTACAGAAACACATCAATTTTAACAGAGATTCAAATAAGGTGAGGCCAGGGCTGGTTAAAGGAGCTTCGTGCCAGGAGTGTGTTCAGGTGGGATTAAAGGACGCTGGGGTCAAGGGGAGAATGGAGGTCCTTAAGACAGTGTTCTCAGCCTATCAGTGGGGTTGATAAAAATGCTGGCCTCCATTACCTTTGGAACACACAAGTGGAAAATCTAGTTCGTGCCCCGAATAGCTTCCTGGACCCAGGATGTCTGGAATGAACCCAGGCCTCCTGCCTAGCTGCAGACACTCTCCACTCTCAGCTCCTGTCCTCACGGCCACGAGTTAGGGGAAAAGCAGTGGAAAACCAGCAGTTTAATTCTCTCGCTTGTAAAGAGAAGAAGAGCACTGTAGTTTAGCATTCTGGGAAACCGTGGGAGAACACAGTACTCAAAGCCAGAAGTCCCCTCTTGTTTATCTAGGGAAGGCACCTCCGCTGATGGTCGAAGAGCCAAGCGGGTCCCTCCAGGAATAATTTGTTTTCTTGCTTTGCTGTATTTTAACCTCTTCCTGGCTCCATGCATAATATACGCATTTTGGGGTGTAATTTTAGATATAACTGGATGGTCAAGGTCACAAAGAAGCTGTTTCCTTCCTTTCCCCTCCCCCATTCAGGCTCCTTCTCTGCTTGTGTTAACTTCAGTCACATCCTGTCCCCTCAGTTCAGAGGAGGCCATCGAATAAGCTAATTCCAATTAAACTGTAATGATCTGAATGGCTTATCCCTCCCAGGAATAGCTGAACCCTGGCGACAGCCTGGGACGACAGCCTGGAGAGAGTAATGTGTCTGCTGCTGGATGCCAGGTACCAGGTAGAAATTTGGTTTTCATGGGGCTAAGAAGCAGGGACTTCACAAGAGACAAGAGCCTGCCCCGGGAACCTGGGAACCATTGCACAGCCGCTAAGGCCATGATGCAGTTAGGCCAGCACCTGGTTACAGGGGAGACCAGGTGTGGATCTGGAGAGGTGAGCTCGGTCACGGACTTGCTGCATGGCCTCAGGCAAGTTAGTTACCTTCCTGCCACTCAGCTTCCTGGCTGAGAAATGGCCTTAAACTGCCCCCTAGCCCCGAAGGTGTTTTGTGCCTTAATGAAATCAAGTTAACGAGGAGCTCGGACCAGCCACGTGCACTTGAACTGTAAAATGCCACATCCAAGTGCATTCCCTGTTTTCCTAGGGAATCTACTTCTAATTCCTGATTGGAGGGTCCTGATGAGGAAGGAGCTCAGCATCTTCCTCAGCCACCTGGGGACTTCCGCTTGGTGTGTGGGGGCTGGAGGGGTGTCCTGGACAGAGATGTAAAACAAACCAGGGAAGAGAATGTCCGGGAGTCGAGGAAGGGCGTTCCAGGTGCAGTACAGGCTGATGGACATCTGGGCAGCAGAGCGAGGACACGGGCTCACAGAGCATGGCCTAGGACCCTGTTCAGGGTCTAAGTTGGTGCCGGTGCCCTTGGAAGGGACAGCAGAGCCAGAGGGAGAGAAACAAATGTCCCCGGAGAGTAAACAACCCCAAGGCTGGATCCTCCTGCCACCCTCCATCTCCCTCCACCTCCTGGCTGCTTCCACGCTGTGTGTGGGGTCTGCTGCTGGCTCACTGCATGAATGAGTGTATGAGGCCCCAGATAATGCCGAGAGCCGGGGACAGCTTCCTGGGGTGCACTGGGGCTGGCATCCAGCATGGGGGTTGGTTTGAAAGGCAGAGGTCTCTGGGTGCTTGGCCAGATGCTGTCCTGTGGGTAACTGGTGTCCTGGCGTCCTATCCGCATGGCAATGGCACGTAAATGAGTAGACACACGGTGTCACCGAACAGCCCTGGGGCGCAGGCATCCAAGCCTCTCCTAGACTCAGAAACTCAGGAGCCTGAGAGCAGCCCCCACTGACTAACTGGAACTGGTGGATGAGAGGAAACGGATTTGCTGCTACTCCTTAAATGCATCACCTAACATTCCACTGTTGAGAATTAATTACTCCTGGTTTGGGTTTCCATGGGATCACATGAATGTAAGAAAGAAAGAAGAAAATGAAGGGGAAAAACTCCACAGAAATAGAACATGGGCGACAGCAGCTCTAACCTTGGCCCTTTCTGTCTTCTCCACAACCCCGCCCCCCCCATTTCTATTTGTGCAAATACAGTCGGATTATTCCCTATATTGATGCTATTTAGTTACGTGTTTATGTTGCAATAAACAAGGACCTTTGTTTTCCCTTGGAGGCCACACATTCTAGCTCTTGCATTGTTCTGACTCCCGACCAGCACCTCCTGCTGTGGCTGGTAGATGGCCTATGAGCTGCCACTCACCCTTCCTGTGCCCGTGGAAGGCATTATTAATCGATCCTGTCGCACTTTTCTGCTGAGCTGGAACCCAGCCTGAGAATCCTTCATGACGCAGCAGTCCAGGCAGCCAATTACCAATCGATTGGCATTGGTAGAAGATAAAAACGATGTGTCATTCTTGATTTAATTCCTCTCTTGTCACCCTGCCTTCATCTGATGAAGGAAAGAATGAAGAAACCTACTGCTTTCCTCCTCCCCACACTGACCCTGACCACAATGCCTGCTTCATATTAATCAGAGAGCTTTGGCTCAAAGAAGGGTGATGCTGAGGTGGGAGCGAACAATTTTGGAAGCTGTGTACACAAACAAGTGTTCCTGCTTGCTCTCTCTCTCTCTCTGCGTCTCTCTCTCTCTCTCTCCCTCTCTTTCCCTTTGCCCCTCCTTTCCGCCTATCCTCCCTCCTCCCATTTATAGTCTCTACTCCCAAGACAGCAGGAGGTCTGGAGCACAGGGTGCAGACAAATGACCAAGTCCATGAAAGAGCCGGCGTGGAGAGCAGGGGTCGGAGGGCTCAGTGGTGTCTGTTACTTTTTGGACTGAAGCTAAGGAAATGGGCCAAACCTTGAGGCCGTCCAATCACCGGAGCTGCCAGGCAGGAAGCAAGTAATGGGCCACCCAGTCTGAAGAACAAAAAGCAAACAGGGGTTGCCATAGCTGCCATCTTCCTCCAGTTTGGATTTTTCCAGAGTTGGCTACTTAAGCCCCTTCAAAGACTGCGTCCAATTTTAAATTAGATGAGTTTCTAGGACTGCTTCCTCATGCGTTCATTTGACAGTACTGGAGACCTACTAGAGCCCTGTGCTGCACAGTTACGGGTGGCAGGCGGGGGGGGGGGGGGGGTCATCTATAAACAAGAGAGAGCCAGTCCTGCCTCCAGGGAACCTGTCGGCAACCAGGAAAGAGGGAAATGAGTAATTGTCATGACACCTGGTGAGGTCTCCAGCACGGAAGTGCAGGAAACTGCAGGCGGCATTTATCAGACAGGTACGTACCCATCACACGAGGTCTTTCAAACCCACAGCTTCCCCCGAAATCATGGGAACTGTCCTCCAAGCCAGGACCAAATGATGTCAGGGAGCTGGGTCTGTTCAGATAGCATCTGACTTGCCGTCTCTTGTCTATTCAACAATAGTTCATTAAGCACCAGCTCTAACAGCACTTTCTTTTTCAACGCCACCTGTTTTCAGAGCAGAATTGCGCTGGCTCCAGGAACCCCTCGCGTTTGTGTGGCATCGTTTTTTCTTTCAGATCACTGTTCACATTCACTCAAATAAGCTAATGTTCCTCATCCTTTGACGGAGAATCAGTTTTACCTGCCAGTTGGAGAGAGGAAGAGACACAAACAAGGGAGACGCAGAGAAGAGAACTTTAGAGGTCTCCAAGATCGGAGTCCGCACACCTCTTTGAAATCAACACTGGTACTGAATATCCCCATTTAACAAACACAGCCCCTGCAAACAGCCCCGGTGATCCCCACCTCCTGCTGTTCCCGCCCCCGTCCAGTCCTCTCCCACCATGGTGTGTCACTTCTGAGCGCAGGTTATATAAGAAGGGAACCTCTTCTTGCATAGACTCTTTTGTCTTCTGGATCTCTCTCTGTCTCTCGGGGGAAACCGTCTGCTAAGTAGTGAGCACACCTCCTGAGAGGCCCACCTGGGGAGGAACGGACACCACCTGCCTCTGGCCTGTGAACCTCTGGGCAACCGCAGCCTCATCCTAGACCCTGAGCCAGAGCACCCAGGAAGCTGCTGTCAGATTCCTGATCCCCGGGAACTGGGAGGTAACGATTGCTGGGTGTGGCTGTGGTTTGGGGGTAGTTCGTTTTACGGCAACAGAGACCTCATCATGCCTGACTCTTATTTTCTTTCCTGACCATGGTTGGCTGACACCTCCACAGTTTGGAGACATCACCCCTCTCATTTTCTCAATACAGTAACCACGGAAGAGGTGATGTATTTGTTCCTGAACACTCCTGTGGTTTTCACTGCTACCCTCAACAATGGCTGTGCCCACAGGCAGGGGAATTCGTTTATGTATTCAGTCGATGAACATTTACCGGGCTCCGATTAATTACGGGCCAGGCATTGCCTGTGGGCTGGGATACAGAGGATACAGAGATGAATGATCACATGCTGTCTCTCAAGGGGGAGGTATTAGATGGCGCTGTAATGCAGCGTAGAAGGTTCCAGAAGATGTGGGGAACGCAGAATGAGACACAGCATCTGTCCTCAAGTAGCTTATTAGAATCTAGTTGAAGAGCTACAACTTCTAAATCAGAAACTGAGATGATACTTTTATGACCACTGAATAGATAAATGGTTGCTAACAAATCCTTTCTCATCAAATAAATGATGTGAAGTGTATGTATGTGTGAAAAATTTTTTTTAAATTTTTATTTTTTAATTGAAGTTCCCTGGGTTTCAATGACTTACTGGAGAAAAATATTTAAAATCCCCACAAAATAGCGACAAAAGAAAATCCCTCATTTCCATTCCTGGGTGAGTTACACCTCTCTTCCCTAGCTCCCTACTGCACATAGAGAAAATTAATCCAGAATGTCTCAATTCTACAAAGCTCCATGGGGGATTACCTATAGTGGCTTATGTCACCCTATCATCCAGTTGAAGGAAAGGCTCATTGCCTGTGAAAAATACTAGACCCTCGCTACAATACTGCCCTAAGCATGCTCTAAAAGTTCTTCTTCACAAGGTCCTTTTATGCCTTTGTTGAGTATGGTAATAGAAGCTACATTAGAAGTTTTATGCTTATTTTTTCCCGCCTCCATTTATATTCCTGGTTTGAGCTTCTGAAAGATAGGCCACTGAATGCAGACTACAGAGCCTGCTTTACATCCACGGTAGACCAGATGTCCTCACTAGCATTTTTCGTAAAGAATAAATTTGGCCTGTATGGCGTGGTTATTGCTTTTAATTAAGCAATAATTGAAAATTTACATTCTCAATTATTACCCTTACATTATGGCGAAGGAGCCCTTAAAAAAACCCTCTTATAATGGAGAAATATTTCCCTCTGCCCATGTTTCTATCAAAAATGGAAAAATTAAAAGCAGACTAAAAACGGCACATATTTTACCGAGAAGGGGAATTGTGAGCCATTAATTTCTGGCCTGCGTTACTCATTACCATTGCTTGCGTGGTCCTTGTAGGCATTTATGTCTACGACCCTGGCAACAGACCTGGAGATGGCTATTTCCCGATACTCCTGGGACTCCCCTGATGCTTGGTCCTCGCTGTAGCATGTAATTCCCCCATAAAATGCAGTCAAGGGTAACTTAACTGGAGTGCACACGTGAATAGAGAAGAACTCGGGGGTGAGGCTGTTATGCTGGGCGGTCCGCACACTGACTCCACAGAGGTCTATTTCTGCCCAACGGTCGCTCCCTACACCTGGAGAGCCCTGATGATCGGCATCAATCCAGGTCCTGAAGGGCTGCTGTGATGGAGCCCTGGCACTACATGCCCTTGGCCTGTCCTTGCTACCCAGGCCCACCACGCTTTGATAAATACACTCTCTTGGGCCAAAGCCAGTTTGACTCAGTGGATAGAGCATCGGCCCCTGTAGATAGAGGACCCGGGCTTGATTCCGGTCAAGGGCATGTATCTGGTTGCAGACTCCTCCCCAGCCCGGGCCCTGTGTGCAGGAGGCAACCAATCAATGTGTTTCTCTCACATCAGTGTTTCTGTCTTTCCCTCTCTCTAAAAATCAATGGAATAATATACTCAGGTGAGGATTAAAAAAGCAAAACAAAACAAACAAACAAATAATAAGTAAATAAGTGATCTTGGGTAAAAACAAGACAAACTTAAAAAGAATTAACTGTAGAGTAACTGTATGGATAATGAGATGCCAGTCTCTACACATAGAGGAGAAAAGGGAGGCTCAGAGATGGCAAGCCAAGGGCCACCCTCCTCCAGGTGCCCAGCAGGGAGGTCACTGATTCAGCTGAGGACCAACCATTGCCACATCTCATATCAGGCAGAGGTCAGTATTAGGTACCCTGTGCTTTCTGTGACTATTAAAAGTGGATTTGGTTTTATTTCGCAAATGCTGAATCTCAAGTCTTTCTTACCTAAAAACCAATGTAATCATAATAATAAAGAGCTAATATGCTAATGGTCGGACACCATAATGCTTAACCACTGATCGCAGGAGGCTGCCTGGGCGTGCGAGGCGGGGTGTTGCTCCAGAGACAAGGCTGAAGTGGAGAGGCGCCTGGAGGAGGCGGGACCATCCGTGCTGGGGAGGGTGAGGGTGAGAGCCTATAGTGCCACCCTCACCAGTCCTTCGCCACCCACCGCTCGCACTCAAGGCGGGCCCCCCGCCCCAGCTCGGGGACCCCAGGCCACGCCCACCTGCCAAGGAAAGGAGCACAGCGCAGCAGATGGGAGGCTTCCATGCTCTCCTCCGGTGCCATGACGGGCCAGAGCTGCCCCGTTGCTCTGGAAATGGGGTGGAAGTGGGGAGACGCCTGGAGAAGGTGGGACCAGCCTGAGGCAGCTCGAGGGACTGAGGGCGGGGCTTGAAGCAGCCAGAGAAGGCCAGAGGGATCGGGGGCTGGGCTAGTCATGCTGGAGCTCTGCATGGAGAGGTTCAGGTATCAAGGCAGGGTGGTGGGTGGTGGGCAGGGCCACGTGATTTCGCGCACTGGGCTCCTAGTCCTATTTAACAAAGAGGGAATATGCAAATTGACCATCACACTGTAACAAGATGGCTGCGCCCACAGCAGAGGCAGGGATTCTGTAACACAAGATTGTTGCGCTCACAGCAGAGGTGGGGATCCCATAACACAAGATAGCTGCACCCACAACAGAGGTCGAGTTCCCATAACGAGCCTTAATGAGCAATCAGCAGAGACCTGAGGCTGCATGGTGCTGAGCTGGGGGAGGGGACCTGAGGCTGTGCCCCCCGCCTGGTGCGGCTTGACAGGGGACCTCAGGCCATCCCCCCCACCCTGGTGCCAGGCTGGGGGACCTCAGGCTATGCCCCCTGCCCAGTAGGGATTGACAGAGGACCTCAGCCATGCCCCCCACCCCGGTGCCAGGCTGGGGGACCTCACGCTGTGCCCCCCGCCCGGCAGGGCTTGACAGGGGACCTCAGGCCATGACACCCACCTTGGTGCTGGGCCGGAGCACCTGAGGCCATGCCCCTGCCCAGGCACAAGGCAGGGGGGCCTGAGGCCGCACCCCCCGACATATGGGGCTTGACGGGGAACCTCAGGCTATGCCACCTGCCTGCGGGGGTTGACAGGGAACCTCAAGGCATGCCCCCTGCCCTGGCCCGGGGGACCTGAGGCTGCACCCCCCGCCTGGCGGGGCTTGATGGGGGATCTCAGGCCACACCCCCTGGCCCGGGCTAGGGGACCTCAAGGTGCACCCCCCAGCCCAGCACTGGGCCAGGTGACCTGAGGCCGCGCCCCTCACCTGGTGGGGCTTGATGGGGGTGGGGCTGGCCGGGTCTGGGTCTCGCATGATTTCGAGGCACACATGGGTGGGTGGGGACTTGACCCTGGTTCCCATGGTGTGCCCCAGACTCTGACAGGAGGAAGATTTTCATATATATTTTACTAATTTTCTTTCATCTTTGACACTTCTATTATAAAGGACAAATAGCAATATTAAAATATTTCCTCTAATTAATTCCCTTTCAATGTGCATGAATTTTGTGCACTGGGTCACTAGTTTAATATAAAGAGGGCAGAATTAAGGAGGAAGAAAAAGGAAACTGACATTTGCCAAGTCTTGACTATATGAGCCAAGCACACCAGGCACTGTTCAAACCTAATTCTACCCTGAGAGGCAGGACCCATTCTTCCCGTCTTTTGGCTAATATAAGACCCGGAAGCATAATGCAAATTGTTCAGTCTCACGGTGATAGAGGAAGATTCGAACCCAGACAGGTTGGCTCGACAGTGAGCTCTTCTGGGTGAAAGAGATGAGAATTCTGGTGCCTTCATCTGCACTGTCTCCCTCTTCCCTTCCCCCTAGAATGTTCTCATCTGCCTACTTCCTGTCCTCTGCTGCTTTTTCAAGACCCAGATCAATTCATTCTTCTGGTCAACCTCCCTGAAACATCATCCCATTTTGGCATCTCCTTTTTCCAACCATGTATCTTTGCAGAAGCGACCATTCCACACAAGTCTGTGCTGCATAGCTAGCACTTTATTATATTGGTAGAACGTGCTGGAATATATAGTGCTGCCTTATTTTTAATCATCTTGTGCTTGATACTGTTCCTCTTCAACTCCTTGTTTACAGGAATTTATTTTACTTTTGTCCCATTGTGTGTCTGTGTGTGTGTGTGTGTGTGTGTGTGTGTGTACGCCGCTGGGCTCCCCAGCAAACAGTCCCCCAGTTTCCCTTTGTGGAATTACCAATTCCCCCTTGTGTGTGGTTTTGATGAGGAGGTAATTAAAGACTATGGCCTTGGACAAGAGACACTAAAGAGGCCAGATCCACCCCAGTGCTGCCAGAGGCAAGCACATGACCTAAGCTCAGCCAATCAGACACTCCCTTCCCAGGACCACAGCTTTAACTGGTGAGCACTTATTGTCATGGCAACATGCCCATCAGAGGGCCCAGGGCTGGCTTCCTGCTGCCTGCTCCTGGCTGCAGCCTTGGCCCTGGTTCTGTTCCAGGCCTGGTCCCCTACCTCACACCAGTTCTGTGGACCTAGAAGCCTTCCCAAAACTTCTCCTTTGCTCTAGTTTGTTTTGGGTGTTTGTAACCATGTGCTCCCACAGGACCTAAGCCCCAGGCTGGGCTCAGGTAACCCATGTAACTACAAATTTTTGCTGATCACTTTTTTTGAGGTATCAATATAATTTCCACTCAACAGAGGTGATGAATAATGGGCATTTGACTCTGTTTCAGAGCTTAAGATTCTGAGGGGGCTAGGATGTGTGTTGGATAAGAGTCAGGTGATCTCTAAGAAGACAACTCCCTTCTCCCAAGTCTCTCCTTTGCAAATCCAAACAGCCCACCCTGCTTTCTCCGCACTTGACTCCTGGGGTGGTATGACACTAAGGAGTGGTGATGGAGATCATTGCTCCTGCCCCCACCATCATCGCCATGGCACCTCCACTCAGCAGCTCTGTGTACGACCTGGGCTGGTCTATCGTGAAGCGCATTCCATTACTCAAATCAATCAGAGGCTGGGGAAAAAAGAAATTAGATGTGAAGTGAGAGGGATGGAGCCAGGGAAGGAGCGGCCGGTGTGGATGGCTGACAGGCAGAGGGAAGCTGCGGGTGGGTGTGCCTCTCTGGAGCAGGCACATCTCATATGTGCATGAGCATTGGCCTGGGAAGCGCCAATTGGAGCACCAAGTTGGAGCCAGGCTCAAAACGATAAACCTCACCCTAGAGATGCCATTAAGAGTGAAACTGGGCAAAACTCTTTTCACCACAATTTTGCTTGAAGCTGGGAATGTATGCCATCATTTTTCTCAAAGTCAGAGTCAGAGGGGGCTCACTGGACGCACGCATCCACCAGGTGCCTATGAAATAACGGAGATGAGGTCAGGGAGGAAATGTCCCCTGGTAGCAGCCTGATGTTCGAGAAACAGCAGATCGAATGGTCCCCGATTTTGCAAACACCCTTTGTTTCTAGGTAATATTGGTTGACGACCACAAGTTTCAAAGTTCAGCCCTTATGCCAAGTAAAAGTCTACAAATAACCCCAAAGGAAATACTAGTTTTCCTTGTTCTCTAACCCTTGGAGAACATACTACCTTACTCTTCAAAGTAACATCCCTATGGTCATGCAAACACAATTTTCAGTGAGTTTTATTTATGATAACATTCCTATTTCTGCCCTAGCTGGTTTGACTCAATGGATAGAGCATCAGCCCACAGACTGAAGGGTCCCGGGTTCGATTCCAGTCAAGAGCATGTACCTCAGTTGCAGGCTTGATCCCCGGCCCTAGTTGGGGCACATGGGGGAGGCAACCAATGGATGTTTCTCTCTCTCTCTGTCTCTCCCTCTCCCATCTGCTCTCTCTCTGAAAAATCAATGGAAAAATATCCTTGGGTGAAGATAAAAAAAATAAAAATCCCTATTTCTGCAGCCTAGGGCAGCATGGACTTGCCCCACCACTACCCCACAAGGCAATGGAGGGGTTTTCACAAGACCAAGCTGCTCCTGAATGAAGAGCTGGAGCTCTCCACCCA
>NW_027223944.1:0-34807 GCF_028538775.1 Myotis yumanensis
GATAGTCCCGAGAAATGATTAGAAACATGTTAGAAACACTTGAAATGCTGGTACATAGAGCCGTTCTATCTTTATTTTCATGTTCAATCACGGACATTAGAGATAGAATGCTAAGAAATGACGAGAATACAGACAATGTTTACCATTCTGGCTACTTTAGGTGGTGTATTTCGAAGAATGTGCTTTCAAACATTAAGAATTTCCATTTATAAAGCTCAGAATATGTGTGAAGCTGATAAATGAAGAGAATGCTGTTTATATTTACAGGTGACTATGATTAGACTGGCGTTTACTGAATGACTCAATTTAAACCTTGAAGATTCCTGTAAATAGTTGTAGGAAAACTGTCTACCTTTGGTAAAACGCTTCACATACACAATGATAGTCCCGAAAAATGATTAGAAACATGTAAGAAACACTTGAAATGCTGGTACATAGAGCCGTTCTATCTTTATGTTCATGTTCAATCACGGAGATTAGAGATAGAATGCTGCGTAATGACGAGAGTACAGATAATGTTTACCATTCTGGCTACTTTAGATGATGTATTTCCGAAAAATGTGCTTTCAAAAATTAAGAATAGCAGTTTATAAAGCTAGACTATGGGTATGAAGCTGATAAATGAAGAGAATACTGTTTATATTTACAGGTGATTCTCATTAGACTGGTGTTTTCTGAATGACTCAATTGAAACCTTGAAGATTCCTGTGTATACTTCTAGGAAAACTGTCTACTTTTGGTAAAATGCTTAACATACACAATGATAGTCAAGAGAAATGATTAGAAACATGTAAGAAACACTTGAAATGCTGGTACATAGAGCCGTTCTATCTTTATTTTCATGTTCAATCACGGAGATTATAGATGGAATTCTAAGAAATGACGAGAATACAGATAATGTTTACCATTCTGGCTACTTTAGATGATGTATTTCCAAAGAATGTGCTTTCAAACATTAAGAATTTCCATTTATAAAGCTCAGAATATGTGTGAAGCTGATAAATGAAGAGAATACTATTTATATTTACAACTGAGGCTGAATTGCCTGGCGTTTTCTGAATGGCACAATTTAAATCTTAAAGATTCCTGTGTATACTACTAGGAAAACTGTCTACTTTTGGTAAAACTCTTAAAATACACAATGATAGTCCCGGAAATGATTAGAAACATGTAAGAAACACTTTAAATAGGGGTAAATGGAGCCGTTCTATCCTGATGGCCTAGTTCAATCACAAAGATTAGAGGTAGAAAACTCTCAATGAAGAGAGTAATGATAATGTTTACAATTCCGGCTACTCTAGATGGTGTTTTTCCAAAGAAAGTGCTTCCCATATTAAGAATTGCTGTTTTTAAAGCTCAGAATATGTGTATGAGGCTGATAAGTTAAGAGAATACTGTTTATATTTACAATTATGGCTGAATTGCCTGGGATTTTCTTAATGACAAAGTTTACATCCTGAAGATTCATGTATCTACTTCTGGGAAAATGTCTAATTTTGGTACAACTCTTAAAATACAGTAGAATAGTCCCGGGAAGTGATTAGAAACATGTAAGAAACACTTGAAATGCTGTTAAATAGAGCCGTTCTATCTTTATGGCCTAGTTCAATCACTGAGATGAGAGGTAAAAAACTCTCAACTGAGGAGAGTAATGATGAAGTTTACAATTGCGGCTACTCTACATGTTGTTTTTCCAAGGAAAGTGTTTTCAAACATTAAGAATTGCTGTTTATAAAGCTCAGAATATGTATGAAGCTGATAAATAAAGAGAATACTGTTTATATTTACAGGTGATCCTGATTAGACTGGCGTTTTCTGAATGACTCAATTGAAAACTTGAAGATTCCCGTGTATACTTCTGGGAAAACTGTCTACTTTTGCTAAAAAGCTTAGCATACACAATGATAGTCCCGAGAAATGATTAGAAACATGTAAGAAACACTTGAAATGCTGGTACATAGAGCCGTTCTATCTTTATTTTCATGTTCAATCACGGACATTAGAGATAGAATGCTAAGAAATGACGAGAATACAGACAATGTTTACCATTCTGGCTACTTTAAGTGATGTATTTCCGAAGAATGTGCTTTCAAACATTAAGAATTTCCATTTATAAAGCTCAGAATATGTGTGAAGCTGATAAATGAAGAGAATGCTGTTTATATTTACAGGTGACTATGATTAGACTGGCGTTTACTGAATGACTCAATTTAAACCTTGAAGATTCCTGTAAATAGTTGTAGGAAAACTGTCTACCTTTGGTAAAACTCTTCACATACACAATGATAGTCCCGAAAAATGATTAGAAACATGTAAGAAACACTTGAAATGCTGGTACATAGAGCCGTTCTATCTTTATGTTCATGTTCAATCACGGAGATTAGAGATAGAATGCTGCGTAATGACGAGAGTACAGATAATGTTTACCATTCTGGCTACTTTAGATGATGTATTTCCGAAAAATGTGCTTTCAAAAATTAAGAATAGCAGTTTATAAAGCTAGACTATGGGTATGAAGCTGATAAATGAAGAGAATACTGTTTATATTTACAGGTGATTCTCATTAGACTGGTGTTTTCTGAATGACTCAATTGAAACCTTGAAGATTCCTGTGTATCCTTCTAGGAAAACTGTCTACTTTTGGTAAAATGCTTAACATACACAATGATAGTCAAGAGAAATGATGAGAAACATGTAAGAAACACTTGAAATGCTGGTACATAGAGCCGTTCTATCTTTATTTTCATGTTCAATCACGGAGATTATAGATGGAATGCTAAGAAATGACGAGAATACAGATAATGTTTACCATTCTGGCTACTTTAGATGATGTATAGCCAAAGAATGTGCTTTCAAACATTAAGAATTTCCATTTATAAAGTCAGAAAATGTGTGAAGCTGATAAATGAAGAGAATACTATTTATATTTACAACTGAGGCTGAATTGCCTGGCGTTTTCTGAATGGCACAATTTAAATCTTAAAGATTCCTGTGTATACTCCTAGGAAAACTGTCTACTTTTGGTAAAACTCTTAAAATACACAATGATAGTCCCGGAAATGATTAGAAACATGTAAGAAACACTTTAAATAGGGGTAAATGGAGCCGTTCTATCCTGATGGCCTAGTTCAATCACGGAGATTAGAGGTAGAAAACTCTCAATAAAGAGAGTAATGATAATGTTTACAATTCCGGCTACTCTAGATGGTGTTTTTCCAAAGAAAGTGCTTCCAATATTAAGAATTGCTGTTTTTAAAGCTCAGAATATGTGTATGAGGCTGATAAGTTAAGAGAATACTGTTTCTATTTACAATTATGGCTGAATTGCCTGGCATTTTCTTAATGACAAAGTTTACATCCTGAAGATTCATGTATCTACTTCTGGGAAAATGTCTAATTTTGGTACAACTCTTAAAATACAGTAGAATAGTCCCGGGAAGTGATTAGAAACATGTAAGAAACACTTGAAATGCTGTTAAATAGAGCCGTTCTATCTTTATGGCCTAGTTCAATCACTGAGATGAGATGTAAAAAACTCTCAACTGAGGAGAGTAATGATGAAGTTTACAATTGCGGCTACTCTACATGTTGTTTTTCCACTGAAAGTGTTTTCAAACATTAAGAATTGCTGTTTATAAAGCTCAGAATATGTATGAAGCTGATAAATAAAGAGAATACTGTTTATATTTACAGGTGATTCTGATTAGACTGGCGTTTTCTGAATGACTCAATTGAAACCTTGAAGATTCCCGTTTATACTTCTAGGAAAACTGTCTACTTTTGGTAAAACGCTTAGCATACACAATGATAGTCCCGAGAAATGATTAGAAACATGTAAGAAACACTTGAAATGCTGGTACATAGAGCCGTTCTATCTTTATTTTCATGTTCAATCACGGACATTAGAGATAGAATGCTAAGAAATGAGGAGAATACAGACAATGTTTACCATTCTGGCTACTTTAGGTGATGTATTTCCGAAGAATGTGCTTTCATAAATTAAGAATAGCAGTTTATAAAGGTAGACTATGGGTATGAAGCTGATAAATGAAGAGAATACTGTTTATATTTACAGGTGATCCTGATTAGACTGGCGTTTTCTGAATGACTCAATTGAAAACTTGAAGATTCCCGTGTATACTTCTGGGAAAACTGTCTACTTTTGCTAAAACGCTTAGCATACACAATGATAGTCCCGAGAAATGATTAGAAACATGTAAGAAACACTTGAAATGCTGGTACATAGAGCCGTTCTATCTTTATTTTCATGTTCAATCACAGACATTAGAGATAGAATGCTAAGAAATGACGAGAATACAGTCAATGTTTACCATTCTGGCTACTTTAGGTGATGTATTTCCGAAGAATGTGCTTTCAAACATTAAGAATTTCCATTTATAAAGCTCAGAATATGTGTGAAGCTGATAAATGAAGAGAATGCTGTTTATATTTACAGGTGACTATGATTAGACTGGCGTTTACTGAATGACTCAATTTAAACCTTGAAGATTCCTGTAAATAGTTGTAGGAAAACTGTCTACCTTTGGTAAAACTCTTCACATACACAATGATAGTCCCGAAAAATGATTAGAAACATGTAAGAAACACTTGAAATGCTGGTACATAGAGCCGTTCTATCTTTATGTTCATGTTCAATCACGGAGATTAGAGATAGAATGCTGCGTAATGACGAGAGTACAGATAATGTTTACCATTCTGGCTACTTTAGATGATGTATTTCCGAAAAATGTGCTTTCAAAAATTAAGAATAGCAGTTTATAAAGCTAGACTATGGGTATGAAGCTGATAAATGAAGAGAATACTGTTTATATTTACAGGTGATTCTCATTAGACTGGTGTTTTCTGAATGACTCAATTGAAACCTTGAAGATTCCTGTGTATACTTCTAGGAAAACTGTCTACTTTTGGTAAAATGCTTAACATACACAATGATAGTCAAGAGAAATGATGAGAAACATGTAAGAAACACTTGAAATGCTGGTACATAGAGCCGTTCTATCTTTATTTTCATGTTCAATCACGGAGATTATAGATGGAATGCTAAGAAATGACGATAATACAGATAATGTTTACCATTCTGGCTACTTTAGATGATGTATATCCAAAGAATGTGCTTTCAAACATTAAGAATTTCCATTTATAAAGCTCAGAAAATGTGTGAAGCTGATAAATGAAGAGAATACTATTTATATTTACAACTGAGGCTGAATTGCCTGGCGTTTTCTGAATGGCACATATTAAATCTTAAAGATTCCTGTGTATACTACTAGGAAAACTGTCTACTTTTGGTAAAACTCTTAAAATACACAATGATAGTCCCGGAAATGATTAGAAACATGTAAGAAACACTTTAAATAGGGGTAAATGGAGCCGTTCTATCCTGATGGCCTAGTTCAATCACCGAGATTAGAGGTAGAAAACTCTCAATAAAGAGAGTAATGATAATGTTTACAATTCTGGCTACTCTAGATGGTGTTTTTCCAAAGAAAGTGCTTCCAATATTAAGAATTGCTGTTTTCAAAGGTCAGAATATGTGTATGAGGCTGATAAGTTAAGAGAATACTGTTTATATTTACAATTATGGCTGAATTGCCTGGCATTTTCTTAATGACAAAGTTTACATCCTGAAGATTCATGTATCTACTTCTGGGAAAATGTCTAATTTTGGTACAACTCTTCAAATGCAGTAGAATAGTCCCGGGAAGTGATTAGAAACATGTAAGAAACACTTGAAATGCTGTTAAATAGAGCCGTTCTATCTTTATGGCATAGTTCAATCACTGAGATGAGACGTAAAAAACTCTCAACTGAGGAGAGTAATGATGAAGTTTACAATTGCGGCTACTCTACATGTTGTTTTTCCACGGAAAGTGTTTTCAAACATTCAGAATTGCTGTTTATAAAGCTCAGAATATGTATGAAGCTGATAAATAAAGAGAATACTGTTCATATTTACAGGTGATTCTGATTAGACTGGCGTTTTCTGAATGACTCAATTGAAACCTTGAAGATTCCCGTGTATACTTCTAGGAAAACTGTCTACTTTTGGTAAAACGCTTAGCATACACAATGATAGTCCCGAGAAATGATTAGAAACATGTAAGAAACACTTGAAATGCTGGTACATAGAGCCGTTCTATCTTTATTTTCATGTTCAATCACGGACATTAGAGATAGAATGCTAAGAAATGAGGAGAATACAGACAATGTTTACCATTCTGGCTACTTTAGGTGATGTATTTCCGAAGAATGTGCTTTCAAACATTAAGAATTTCCATTTATAAAGCTCAGAATATGTGTGAAGCTGATAAATGAAGAGAATGCTGTTTATATTTACAGGTGACTATGATTAGACTGGCGTTTACTGAATGACTCAATTTAAACCTTGAAGATTCCTGTAAATAGTTGTAGGAAAACTGTCTACCTTTGGTAAAACTCTTCACATACACAATGATAGTCCCGAAAAATGATTAGAAACATGTAAGAAACACTTGAAATGCTGGTACATAGAGCCGTTCTATCTTTATGTTCATGTTCAATCACGGAGATTAGAGATAGAATGCTGCGAAATGACGAGAGTACAGATAATGTTTACCATTCTGGCTACTTTAGATGATGTATTTCCGAAGAATGTGCTTTCAAAAATTAAGAATAGCAGTTTATAAAGCTAGACTATGGGTATGAAGCTGATAAATGAAGAGAATACTGTTTATATTTACAGGTGATTCTGATTAGACTGGTGTTTTCTGAATGACTCAATTGAAACCTTGAAGATTCCTGTGTATACTTCTAGGAAAACTGTCTACTTTTGGTAAAATGCTTAACATACACAATGATAGTCAAGAGAAATGATGAGAAACATGTAAGAAACACTTGAAATGCTGGTACATAGAGCCGTTCTATCTTTATTTTCATGTTCAATCACGGAGATTATAGATGGAATGCTAAGAAATGACGATAATACAGATAATGTTTACCATTCTGGCTACTTTAGATGATGTATATCCAAAGAATGTGCTTTCAAACATTAAGAATTTCCATTTATAAAGCTCAGAAAATGTGTGAAGCTGATAAATGAAGAGGATACTATTTATATTTACAACTGAGGCTGAATTGCCTGGCGTTTTCTGAATGGCACATATTAAATCTTAAAGATTCCTGTGTATACTACTAGGAAAACTGTCTACTTTTGGTAAAACTCTTAAAATACACAATGATAGTCCCGGAAATGATTAGAAACATGTAAGAAACACTTTAAATAGGGGTAAATGGAGCCGTTCTATCCTGATGGCCTACTTCAATCACCGAGATTAGAGGTAGAAAACTCTCAATAAAGAGAGTAATGATAATGTTTACAATTCCGGCTACTCTAGATGGTGTTTTTCCAAAGAAAGTGCTTCCAATATTAAGAATTGCTGTTTTTAAAGCTCAGAATATGTGTATGAGGCTGATAAGTTAAGAGAATACTGTTTATATTTACAATTATAGCTGAATTGCCTGGCATTTTCTTAATGACAAAGTTTACATCCTGAAGATTCATGTATCTACTTCTGGGAAAATGTCTAATTTTGGTACAACTCTTAAAATACAGTAGAATAGTCCCGGGAAGTGATTAGAAACATGTAAGAAACACTTGAAATGCTGTTAAATAGAGACTTTCTATCTTTATGGCCTACTTCAATCACTGAGATGAGAGGTAAAAGACTCTCAACTGAGGAGAGTAATGATGAAGTTTACAATTGCGGCTACTCTAGATGTTGTTTTTTCCACGGAAAGTGTTTACAAACATTAAGAATTGCTGTTTATAAAGCTCAGAATATGTATGAAGCTGATAAATAAAGAGAATACTGTTTATATTTACAGGTGATTCTGATTAGACTGGCGTTTTCTGAATGACTCAATTGAAATCTTGAAGATTCCCGTGTATACTTCTAGGAAAACTGTCTACTTTTGCTAAAACGCTTAGCATACACAATGATAGTCCCGAGAAATGATTAGAAACATTTAAGAAACACTTGAAATGCTGGTACATAGAACCGTTCTATCTTTATGTTCATGTTCAATCACGGAGATTAGAGATAGAATGCTGCGTAATGACGAGAGTACAGATAATGTTTACCATTCTGGCTACTTTAGATGATGTATTTCCGAAAAATGTGCTTTCAAAAATTAAGAAAGCAGTTTATAAAGGTAGACTATGGGAATGAAGCTGATAAATGAAGAGAATACTGTTTATATTTACAGGTGATTCTCATTAGACTGGCGTTTTCTGAATGACTCAATTGAAACCTTGAAGATTCCCGTGTATACTTCTAGGAAAACTGTCTACTTTTGCTAAAACGCTTAGCATACACAATGATAGTCCCGAGAAATGATTAGAAACATGTAAGAAACACTTGAAATGCTGGTACATAGAGCCGTTCTATCTTTATTTTCATGTTCAATCACGGACATTAGAGATAGAATGCTAAGAAATGACGAGAATACAGACAATGTTTACCATTCTTTCTACTGTAGGTGATGTATTTCCGAAGAATGTGTTTTCAAACATTAGGAATTTCCATTTATAAAGCTCAGAATATGTGTGAAGCTGATAAATGAAGAGAATGCTGTTTATATTTACAGGTGACTATGATTAGACTGGCGTTTACTGAATGACTCAATTTAAACCTTGAAGATTCCTGTAAATAGTTGTAGGAAAACTGTCTACCTTTGGTAAAACTCTTCACATACACAATAATAGTCCCGAAAAATGATTAATAACATGTAAGAAACACTTGAAATGCTGGTACATAGAGCCGTTCTATCTTTATTTTCATGTTCAATCACGGACATTAGAGATAGAATGCTAAGAAATGAGGAGAATACAGACAATGTTTACCATTCTGGCTACTTTAGGTGATGTATTTCCGAAGAATGTGCTTTCAAACATTAAGAATTTCCATTTATAAAGCTCAGAATATGTGTGAAGCTGATAAATGAAGAGAATGCTGTTTATATTTACAGGTGACTATGATTAGACTGGCGTTTACTGAATGACTCAATTTAAACCTTGAAGATTCCTGTAAATAGTTGTAGGAAAACTGTCTACCTTTGGTAAAACTCTTCACATACACAATGATAGTCCCGAAAAATGATTAGAAACATGTAAGAAACACTTGAAATGCTGGTACATAGAGCCGTTCTATCTTTATGTTCATGTTCAATCACGGAGATTAGAGATAGAATGCTGCGAAATGACGAGAGTACAGATAATGTTTACCATTCTGGCTACTTTAGATGATGTATTTCCGAAGAATGTGCTTTCAAAAATTAAGAATAGCAGTTTATAAAGCTAGACTATGGGTATGAAGCTGATAAATGAAGAGAATACTGTTTATATTTACAGGTGATTCTGATTAGACTGGTGTTTTCTGAATGACTCAATTGAAACCTTGAAGATTCCTGTGTATACTTCTAGGAAAACTGTCTACTTTTGGTAAAATGCTTAACATACACAATGATAGTCAAGAGAAATGATGAGAAACATGTAAGAAACACTTGAAATGCTGGTGCATAGAGCCGTTCTATCTTTATTTTCATGTTCAATCACGGAGATTATAGATGGAATGCTAAGAAATGACGAGAATACAGATAATGTTTACCATTCTGGCTACTTTAGATGATGTATTTCCAAAGAATGTGCTTTCAAACATTAAGAATTTCCATTTATAAAGCTCAGAAAATGTGTGAAGCTGATAAATGAAGAGAATACTATTTATATTTACAACTGAGGCTGAATTGCCTGGAGTTTTCTGAATGGCACAATTTAAATCTTAAAGATTCCTGTGTATACTACTAGTAAAACTGTCTACTTTTGGTAAAACTCTTAAAATACACAATGATAGTCCCGGAAATGATTAGAAACATGTAAGAAACACTTTAAATAGGGGTAAATGGAGCCGTTCTATCCTGATGGCCTACTTCAATCACCGAGATTAGAGGTAGAAAACTCTCAATAAAGAGAGTAATGATAATGTTTACAATTCTGGCTACTCTAGATGGTGTTTTTCCAAAGAAAGTGCTTCCAATATTAAGAATTGCTGTTTTCAAAGGTCAGAATATGTGTATGAGGCTGATAAATTAAGAGAATACTGTTTATATTTACAATTATGGCTGAATTGCCTGGCATTTTCTTAATGACAAAGTTTACATCCTGAAGATTCATGTATCTACTTCTGGGAAAATGTCTAATTTTGGTACAACTCTTAAAATACAGTAGAATAGTCCCGGGAAGTGATTAGAAACATGTAAGAAACACTTGAAATGCTGTTAAATAGAGCCGTTCTATCTTTATGGCCTAGTTCAATCACTGAGATGAGACGTAAAAAACTCTCAACTGAGGAGAGTAATGATGAAGTTTACAATTGCGGCTACTCTACATGTTGTTTTTCCACGGAAAGTGTTTTCAAACCTTAAGAATTGCTGTTTATAAAGCTCAGAATATGTATGAAGCTGATAAATAAAGAGAATACTGTTTATATTTACAGGTGATTCTGATTAGACTGGTGTTTTCTGAATGACTCAATTGAAACCTTGAAGATTCCTGTGTATACTTCTAGGAAAACTGTCTACTTTTGGTAAAATGCTTAACATACACAATGATAGTCAAGAGAAATGATTAGAAACATGTAAGAAACACTTGAAATGCTGGTACATAGAGCCGTTCTATCTTTATTTTCATGTTCAATCACGGAGATTATAGATGGAATGCTAAGAAATGACGAGAATACAGATAATGTTTACCATTCTGGCTACTTTAGATGATGTATTTCCAAAGAATGTGCTTTCAAACATTAAGAATTTCCATTTATAAAGCTCAGAAAATGTGTGAAGCTGATAAATGAAGAGAATACTATTTATATTTACAACTGAGGCTGAATTGCCTGGCGTTTTCTGAATGGCACAATTTAAATCTTAAAGATTCCTGTGTATACTACTAGGAAAACTGTCTACTTTTGGTAAAACTCTTAAAATACACAATGATAGTCCCGGAAATGATTAGAAACATGTAAGAAACACTTTAAATAGGGGTAAATGGAGCCGTTCTATCCTGATGGCCAGTTCAATCACGGAGATTAGAGGTAGAAAACTCTCAATAAAGAGAGTAATGATAATGTTTACAATTCCGGCTACTCTAGATGGTGTTTTTCCAAAGAAAGTGCTTCCAATATTAAGAATTGCTGTTTTTAAAGCTCAGAATATGTGTATGAGGCTGATAAGTTAAGAGAATACTGTTTATATTTACAATTATGGCTGAATTGCCTGGCATTTTCTTAATGACAAAGTTTACATCCTGAAGATTCATGTATCTACTTCTGGGAAAATGTCTAATTTTGGTACAACTCTTAAAATACAGTAGAATAGTCCCGGGAAGTGATTAGAAACATGTAAGAAACACTTGAAATGCTGTTAAATAGAGCCGTTCTATCTTTATGGCATAGTTCAATCACTGAGATGAGACGTAAAAAACTCTCAACTGAGGAGAGTAATGATGAAGTTTACAATTGCGGCTACTCTACATGTTGTTTTTCCACGGAAAGTGTTTTCAAACATTCAGAATTGCTGTTTATAAAGCTCAGAATATGTATGAAGCTGATAAATAAAGAGAATACTGTTTATATTTACAGGTGATTCTGATTAGACTGGTGTTTTCTGAATGACTCAATTGAAACCTTGAAGATTCCTGTGTATACTTCTAGGAAAACTGTCTACTTTTGGTAAAATGCTTAACATACACAATGATAAGAGAAATGATTAGAAACATGTCAAGAGAAATGATTAGAAACATGTAAGAAACACTTGAAATGCTGGTACATAGAGCCTTTCTATCTTTATTTTCATGTTCAATCACGGAGATTATAGATGGAATGCTAAGAAATGACGAGAATACAGATAATGTTTACCATTCTGGCTACTTTAGATGATGTATTTCCAAAGAATGTGCTTTCAAACATTAAGAATTTCCATTTATAAAGCTCAGAAAATGTGTGAAGCTGATTAATGAAGAGAATACTATTTATATTTACAACTGAGGCTGAATTGCCTGGCGTTTTCTGAATGGCACAATTTAAATCTTAAAGATTCCTGTGTATACTACTAGGAAAACTGTCTACTTTTGGTAAAACTCTTAAAATACACAATGATAGTCCCGGAAATGATTAGAAACATGTAAGAAACACTTTAAATAGGGGTAAATGGAGCCGTTCTATCCTGATGGCCTAGTTCAATCACGGAGATTAGAGGTAGAAAACTCTCAATAAAGAGAGTAATGATAATGTTTACAATTCTGGCTACTCTAGATGGTGTTTTTCCAAAGAAAGTGCTTCCAATATTAAGAATTGCTGTTTTCAAAGGTCAGAATATGTTTATGAGACTGATAAATTAAGAGAATACTGTTTATATTTACAATTATGGCTGAATTGCCTGGCATTTTCTTAATGACAAAGTTTACATCCTGAAGATTCATGTATCTACTTCTGGGAAAATGTCTAATTTTGGTACAACTCTTAAAATACAGTAGAATAGTCCCGGGAAGTGATTAGAAACATGTAAGAAACACTTGAAATGCTGTTAAATAGAGCCGTTCTATCTTTATGGCCTAGTTCAATCACTGAGATGAGACGTAAAAAACTCTCAACTGAGGAGAGTAATGATGAAGTTTACAATTGCGGCTACTCTACATGTTGTTTTTCCACGGAAAGTGTTTTCAAACATTAAGAATTGCTGTTTATAAAGCTCAGAATATGTATGAAGCTGATAAATAAAGAGAATACTGTTTATATTTACAGGTGATTCTGATTAGACTGGTGTTTTCTGAATGACTCAATTGAAACCTTGAAGATTCCTGTGTATACTTCTAGGAAAACTGTCTACTTTTGGTAAAATGCTTAACATACACAATGATAGTCAAGAGAAATGATTAGAAACATGTAGGAAACACTTGAAATGCTGGTACATAGAGCCGTTCTATCTTTATTTTCATGTTCAATCACGGAGATTATAGATGGAATGCTAAGAAATGACGAGAATACAGATAATGTTTACCATTCTGGCTACTTTAGATGATGTATTTCCAAAGAATGTGCTTCAAACATTAAGAATTTCCATTTATAAAGCTCAGAAAATGTGTGAAGCTGATAAATGAAGAGAATACTATTTATATTTACAACTGAGGCTGAATTGCCTGGCGTTTTCTGAATGGCACAATTTAAATCTTAAAGATTCCTGTGTATACTACTAGGAAAACTGTCTACTTTTGGTAAAACTCTTAAAATACACAATGATAGTCCCGGAAATGATTAGAAACATGTAAGAAACACTTTAAATAGGGGTAAATGGAGCCGTTCTATCCTGATGGCCAGTTCAATCACGGAGATTAGAGGTAGAAAACTCTCAATAAAGAGAGTAATGATAATGTTTACAATTCCGGCTACTCTAGATGGTGTTTTTCCAAAGAAAGTGCTTTCAATATTAAGAATTGCTGTTTTTAAAGCTCAGAATATGTGTATGAGGCTGATAAGTTAAGAGAATACTGTTTCTATTTACAATTATGCTGAATTGCCTGGCATTTTCTTAATGACAAAGTTTACATCCTGAAGATTCATGTATCTACTTCTGGGAAAATGTCTAATTTTGGTACAACTCTTAAAATACAGTAGAATAGTCCCCGGAAGTGATTAGAAACATGTAAGAAACACTTGAAATGCTATTAAATAGAGCCGTTCTATCTTTATGGCCTAGTTCAATCACTGAGATGAGAGGTAAAAAACTCTCAACTGAGGAGAGTATTGATGAAGTTTACAATTGCAGCTACTCTAGATGTTGTTTTTCCAAGGAAAGTGTTTTCAAACATTAAGAATTGCTGTTTATAAAGCTCAGAATATGTATGAAGCTGATAAATAAAGAGAATACTGTTTATATTTACAGGTGATTCTGATTAGAATGGTGTTTTCTGAATGACTCAATTGAAACCTTGAAGATTCCTGTGTATACTTCTAGGAAAACTGTCTACTTTTGGTAAAATGCTTAACATACACAATGATAGTCAAGAGAAATGATTAGAAACATGTAAGAAACACTTGAAATGCTGGTACATAGAGCCGTTCTATCTTTATTTTCATGTTCAATCACGGAGATTATAGATGGAATGCTAAGAAATGACGAGAATACAGATAATGTTTACCATTCTGGCTACTTTAGATGATGTATTTCCAAAGAATGTGCTTTCAAACATTAAGAATTTCCATTTATAAAGCTCAGAAAATGTGTGAAGCTGATAAATGAAGAGAATACTATTTATATTTACAACTGAGGCTGAATTGCCTGGCGTTTTCTGAATGGCACAATTTAAATCTTAAAGATACCTGTGTATACTACTAGGAAAACTGTCTACTTTTGGTAAAACTCTTAAAATACACAATGATAGTCCCGGAAATGATTAGAAACATGTAAGAAACACTTTAAATAGGGGTAAATGGAGCCGTTCTATCCTGATGGCCTAGTTCAATCACGGAGATTAGAGGTAGAAAACTCTCAATAAAGAGAGTAATGATAATGTTTACAATTCCGGCTACTCTAGATGGTGTTTTTCCAAAGAAAGTGCTTCCAATATTAAGAATTGCTGTTTTCAAAGGTCAGAATATGTGTATGAGGCTGATAAGTTAAGAGCATACTGTTTATATTTACAATTATGGCTGAATTGCCTGGCATTTTCTTAATGACAAAGTTTACATCCTGAAGATTCATGTATCTACTTCTGGGAAAATGTCTAATTTTGGTACAACTCTTAAAATACAGTAGAATAGTCCCGGGAAGTGATTAGAAACATGTAAGAAACACTTGAAATGCTGTTAAATAGAGCCGTTCTATCTTTATGGCATAGTTCAATCACTGAGATGAGACGTAAAAAACTCTCAACTGAGGAGAGTAATGATGAAGTTTACAATTGCGGCTACTCTACATGTTGTTTTTCCACGGAAAGTGTTTTCAAACATTCAGAATTGCTGTTTATAAAGCTCAGAATATGTATGAAGCTGATAAATAAAGAGAATACTGTTTATATTTACAAGTGATTCTGATTAGACTGGTGTTTTCTGAAGGACTCAATTGAAACCTTGAAGATTCCTGTGTATACTTCTAGGAAAACTGTCTACTTTTGGTAAAATGCTTAACATACACAATGATAGTCAAGAGAAATGATTAGAAACATGTAAGAAACACTTGAAATGCTGGTACATAGAGCCGTTCTATCTTTATTTTCATGTTCAATCACGGAGATTATAGATGGAATGCTAAGAAATGACGAGAATACAGATAATGTTTACCATTCTGGCTACTTTAGATGATGTATTTCCAAAGAATGTGCTTTCAAACATTAAGAATTTCCATTTATAAAGCTCAGAAAATGTGTGAAGCTGATAAATGAAGAGAATACTATTTATATTTACAACTGAGGCTGAATTGCCTGGCGTTTTCTGAATGGCACAATTTAAATCTTAAAGATTCCTGTGTATACTACTAGGAAAACTGTCTACTTTTGGTAAAACTCTTAAAATACACAATGATAGTCCCGGAAATGATTAGAAACATGTAAGAAACACTTTAAATAGGGGTAAATGGAGCCGTTCTATCCTGATGGCCTAGTTCAATCACGGAGATTAGAGGTAGAAAACTCTCAATAAAGAGAGTAATGATAATGTTTACAATTCTGGCTACTCTAGATGGTGTTTTTCCAAAGAAAGTGCTTCCAATATTAAGAATTGCTGTTTTCAAAGGTCAGAATATGTTCATGAGACTGATAAAATAAGAGAATACTGTTTATATTTACAATTATGGCTGAATTGCCTGGCATTTTCTTAATGACAAAGTTTACATCCTGAAGATTCATGTATCTACTTCTGGGAAAATGTCTAATTTTGGTACAACTCTTAAAATACAGTAGAATAGTCCCGGGAAGTGATTAGAAACATGTAAGAAACACTTGAAATGCTGTTAAATAGAGCCGTTCTATCTTTATGGCCTAGTTCAATCACTGAGATGAGACATAAAAAACTCTCAACTGAGGAGAGTAATGATGAAGTTTACAATTGCGGCTACTCTACATGTTGTTTTTCCACGGAAAGTGTTTTCAAACATTAAGAATTGCTGTTTATAAAGCTCAGAATATGTATGAAGCTGATAAATAAAGAGAATACTGTTTATATTTACAGGTGATTCTGATTAGACTGGTGTTTTCTGAATGACTCAATTGAAACCTTGAAGATTCCTGTGTATACTTCTAGGAAAACTGTCTACTTTTGGTAAAATGCTTAACATACACAATGATAGTCAAGAGAAATGATTAGAAACATGTAGGAAACACTTGAAATGCTGGTACATAGAGCCGTTCTATCTTTATTTTCATGTTCAATCACGGAGATTATAGATGGAATGCTAAGAAATGACGAGAATACAGATAATGTTTACCATTCTGGCTACTTTAGATGATGTATTTCCAAAGAATGTGCTTTCAAACATTAAGAATTTCCATTTATAAAGCTCAGAAAATGTGTGAAGCTGATAAATGAAGAGAATACTATTTATATTTACAACTGAGGCTGAATTGCCTGGCGTTTTCTGAATGGCACAATTTAAATCTTAAAGATTCCTGTGTATACTACTAGGAAAACTGTCTACTTTTGGTAAAACTCTTAAAATACACAATGATAGTCCCGGAAATGATTAGAAACATGTAAGAAACACTTTAAATAGGGGTAAATGGAGCCGTTCTATCCTGATGGCCAGTTCAATCACGGAGATTAGAGGTAGAAAACTCTCAATAAAGAGAGTAATGATAATGTTTACAATTCCGGCTACTCTAGATGGTGTTTTTCCAAAGAAAGTGCTTCCAATATTAAGAATTGCTGTTTTTAAAGCTCAGAATATGTGTATGAGGCTGATAAGTTAAGAGAATACTGTTTCTATTTACAATTATGGCTGAATTGCCTGGCATTTTCTTAATGACAAAGTTTACATCCTGAAGATTCATGTATCTACTTCTGGGAAAATGTCTAATTTTGGTACAACTCTTAAAATACAGTAGAATAGTCCCGGGAAGTGATTAGAAACATGTAAGAAACACTTGAAATGCTATTAAATAGAGCCGTTCTATCTTTATGGCCTAGTTCAATCACTGAGATGAGAGGTAAAAAACTCTCAACTGAGGAGAGTATTGATGAAGTTTACAATTGCAGCTACTCTAGATGTTGTTTTTCCAAGGAAAGTGTTTTCAAACATTAAGAATTGCTGTTTATAAAGCTCAGAATATGTATGAAGCTGATAAATAAAGAGAATACTGTTTATATTTACAGGTGATTCTGATTAGACTGGTGTTTTCTGAATGACTCAATTGAAACCTTGAAGATTCCTGTGTATACTTCTAGGAAAACTGTCTACTTTTGGTAAAATGCTTAACATACACAATGATAGTCAAGAGAAATGATTAGAAACATGTAAGAAACACTTGAAATGCTGGTACATAGAGCCGTTCTATCTTTATTTTCATGTTCAATCACGGAGATTATAGATGGAATGCTAAGAGATGACGAGAATACAGATAATGTTTACCATTCTGGCTACTTTAGATGATGTATTTCCAAAGAATGTGCTTTCAAACATTAAGAATTTCCATTTATAAAGCTCAGAAAATGTGTGAAGCTGATAAATGAAGAGAATACTATTTATATTTACACCTGAGGCTGAATTGCCTGGCGTTTTCTGAATGGCACAATTTAAATCTTAAAGATACCTGTGTATACTACTAGGAAAACTGTCTACTTTTGGTAAAACTCTTAAAATACACAATGATAGTCCCGGAAATGATTAGAAACATGTAAGAAACACTTTAAATAGGGGTAAATGGAGCCGTTCTATCCTGATGGCCTAGTTCAATCACGGAGATTAGAGGTAGAAAACTCTCAATAAAGAGAGTAATGATAATGTTTACAATTCCGGCTACTCTAGATGGTGTTTTTCCAAAGAAAGTGCTTCCAATATTAAGAATTGCTGTTTTCAAAGGTCAGAATATGTTCATGAGACTGATAAAATAAGAGAATACTGTTTATATTTACAATTATGGCTGAATTGCCTGGCATTTTCTTAATGACAAAGTTTACATCCTGAAGATTCATGTATCTACTTCTGGGAAAATGTCTAATTTTGGTACAACTCTTAAAATACAGTAGAATAGTCCCGGGAAGTGATTAGAAACATGTAAGAAACACTTGAAATGCTGTTAAATAGAGCCGTTCTATCTTTATGGCCTAGTTCAATCACTGAGATGAGAAGTAAAAAACTCTCAACTGAGGAGAGTAATGATGAAGTTTACAATTGCGGCTACTCTACATGTTGTTTTTCCACGGAAAGTGTTTTCAAACATTAAGAATTGCTGTTTATAAAGCTCAGAATATGTATGAAGCTGATAAATAAAGAGAATACTGTTTATATTTACAGGTGATTCTGATTAGACTGGTGTTTTCTGAATGACTCAATTGAAACCTTGAAGATTCCTGTGTATACTTCTAGGAAAACTGTCTACTTTTGGTAAAATGCTTAACATACACAATGATAGTCAAGAGAAATGATTAGAAACATGTAGGAAACACTTGAAATGCTGGTACATAGAGCCGTTCTATCTTTATTTTCATGTTCAATCACGGAGATTATAGATGGAATGCTAAGAAATGACGAGAATACAGATAATGTTTACCATTCTGGCTACTTTAGATGATGTATTTCCAAAGAATGTGCTTTCAAACATTAAGAATTTCCATTTATAAAGCTCAGAAAATGTGTGAAGCTGATAAATGAAGAGAATACTATTTATATTTACAACTGAGGCTGAATTGCCTGGCGTTTTCTGAATGGCACAATTTAAATCTTAAAGATTCCTGTGTATACTACTAGGAAAACTGTCTACTTTTGGTAAAACTCTTAAAATACACAATGATAGTCCCGGAAATGATTAGAAACATGTAAGAAACACTTTAAATAGGGGTAAATGGAGCCGTTCTATCCTGATGGCCAGTTCAATCACGGAGATTAGAGGTAGAAAACTCTCAATAAAGAGAGTAATGATAATGTTTACAATTCCGGCTACTCTAGATGGTGTTTTTCCAAAGAAAGTGCTTCCAATATTAAGAATTGCTGTTTTTAAAGCTCAGAATATGTGTATGAGGCTGATAAGTTAAGAGAATACTGTTTCTATTTACAATTATGGCTGAATTGCCTGGCATTTTCTTAATGACAAAGTTTACATCCTGAAGATTCATGTATCTACTTCTGGGAAAATGTCTAATTTTGGTACAACTCTTAAAATACAGTAGAATAGTCCCGGGAAGTGATTAGAAACATGTAAGAAACACTTGAAATGCTATTAAATAGAGCCGTTCTATCTTTATGGCCTAGTTCAATCACTGAGATGAGAGGTAAAAAACTCTCAACTGAGGAGAGTATTGATGAAGTTTACAATTGCAGCTACTCTAGATGTTGTTTTTCCAAGGAAAGTGTTTTCAAACATTAAGAATTGCTGTTTATAAAGCTCAGAATATGTATGAAGCTGATAAATAAAGAGAATACTGTTTATATTTACTGGTGATTCTGATTAGACTGGTGTTTTCTGAATGACTCAATTGAAACCTTGAAGATTCCTGTGTATACTTCTAGGAAAACTGTCTACTTTTGGTAAAATGCTTAACATACACAATGATAGTCAAGAGAAATGATTAGAAACATGTAAGAAACACTTGAAATGCTGGTACATAGAGCCGTTCTATCTTTATTTTCATGTTCAATCACGGAGATTATAGATGGAATGCTAAGAAATGACGAGAATACAGATAATGTTTACCATTCTGGCTACTTTAGATGATGTATTTCCAAAGAATGTGCTTTCAAACATTAAGAATTTCCATTTATAAAGCTCAGAAAATGTGTGAAGCTGATAAATGAAGAGAATACTATTTATATTTACAACTGAGGCTGAATTGCCTGGCGTTTTCTGAATGGCACAATTTAAATCTTAAAGATACCTGTGTATACTACTAGGAAAACTGTCTACTTTTGGTAAAACTCTTAAAATACACAATGATAGTCCCGGAAATGATTAGAAACATGTAAGAAACACTTTAAATAGGGGTAAATGGAGCCGTTCTATCCTGATGGCCTAGTTCAATCACGGAGATTAGAGGTAGAAAACTCTCAATAAAGAGAGTAATGATAATGTTTACAATTCCGGCTACTCTAGATGGTGTTTTTCCAAAGAAAGTGCTTCCAATATTAAGAATTGCTGTTTTCAAAGGTCAGAATATGTGTATGAGGCTGATAAGTTAAGAGAATACTGTTTATATTTACAATTATGGCTGAATTGCCTGGCATTTTCTTAATGACAAAGTTTACATCCTGAAGATTCATGTATCTACTTCTGGGAAAATGTCTAATTTTGGTACAACTCTTAAAATACAGTAGAATAGTCCCGGGAAGTGATTAGAAACATGTAAGAAACACTTGAAATGCTGTTAAATAGAGCCGTTCTATCTTTATGGCATAGTTCAATCACTGAGATGAGACGTAAAAAACTCTCAACTGAGGAGAGTAATGATGAAGTTTACAATTGCGGCTACTCTACATGTTGTTTTTCCACGGAAAGTGTTTTCAAACATTCAGAATTGCTGTTTATAAAGCTCAGAATATGTATGAAGCTGATAAATAAAGAGAATACTGTTTATATTTACAGGTGATTCTGATTAGACTGGTGTTTTCTGAATGACTCAATTGAAACCTTGAAGATTCCTGTGTATACTTCTAGGAAAACTGTCTACTTTTGGTAAAATGCTTATCATACACAATGATAGTCAAGAGAAATGATTAGAAACATGTAAGAAACACTTGAAATGCTGGTACATAGAGCCGTTCTATCTTTATTTTCATGTTCAATCACGGAGATTATAGATGGAATGCTAAGAAATGACGAGAATACAGATAATGTTTACCATTCTGGCTACTTTAGATGATGTATTTCCAAAGAATGTGCTTTCAAACATTAAGAATTTCCATTTATAAAGCTCAGAAAATGTGTGAAGCTGATAAATGAAGAGAATACTATTTATATTTACAACTGAGGCTGAATTGCCTGGCGTTTTCTGAATGGCACAATTTAAATCTTAAAGATTCCTGTGTATACTACTAGGAAAACTGTCTACTTTTGGTAAAACTCTTAAAATACACAATGATAGTCCCGGAAATGATTAGAAACATGTAAGAAACACTTTAAATAGGGGTAAATGGAGCCGTTCTATCCTGATGGCCAGTTCAATCACGGAGATTAGAGGTAGAAAACTCTCAATAAAGAGAGTAATGATAATGTTTACAATTCCGGCTACTCTAGATGGTGTTTTTCCAAAGAAAGTGCTTCCAATATTAAGAATTGCTGTTTTTAAAGCTCAGAATATGTGTATGAGGCTGATAAGTTAAGAGAATACTGTTTATATTTACAATTATGGCTGAATTGCCTGGCATTTTCTTAATGACAAAGTTTACATCCTGAAGATTCATGTATCTACTTCTGGGAAAATGTCTAATTTTGGTACAACTCTTAAAATACAGTAGAATAGTCCCGGGAAGTGATTAGAAACATGTAAGAAACACTTGAAATGCTATTAAATAGAGCCGTTCTATCTTTATGGCCTAGTTCAATCACTGAGATGAGAGGTAAAAAACTCTCAACTGAGGAGAGTATTGATGAAGTTTACAATTGCAGCTACTCTAGATGTTGTTTTTCCAAGGAAAGTGTTTTCAAACATTAAGAATTGCTGTTTATAAAGCTCAGAATATGTATGAAGCTGATAAATAAAGAGAATACTGTTTATATTTACTGGTGATTCTGATTAGACTGGTGTTTTCTGAATGACTCAATTGAAACCTTGAAGATTCCTGTGTATACTTCTAGGAAAACTGTCTACTTTTGGTAAAATGCTTAACATACACAATGATAGTCAAGAGAAATGATTAGAAACATGTAAGAAACACTTGAAATGCTGGTACATAGAGCCGTTCTATCTTTATTTTCATGTTCAATCACGGAGATTATAGATGGAATGCTAAGAAATGACGAGAATACAGATAATGTTTACCATTCTGGCTACTTTAGATGATGTATTTCCAAAGAATGTGCTTTCAAACATTAAGAATTTCCATTTATAAAGCTCAGAAAATGTGTGAAGCTGATAAATGAAGAGAATACTATTTATATTTACAACTGAGGCTGAATTGCCTGGCGTTTTCTGAATGGCACAATTTAAATCTTAAAGATACCTGTGTATACTACTAGGAAAACTGTCTACTTTTGGTAAAACTCTTAAAATACACAATGATAGTCCCGGAAATGATTAGAAACATGTAAGAAACACTTTAAATAGGGGTAAATGGAGCCGTTCTATCCTGATGGCCTAGTTCAATCACGGAGATTAGAGGTAGAAAACTCTCAATAAAGAGAGTAATGATAATGTTTACAATTCCGGCTACTCTAGATGGTGTTTTTCCAAAGAAAGTGCTTCCAATATTAAGAATTGCTGTTTTCAAAGGTCAGAATATGTTCATGAGACTGATAAAATAAGAGAATACTGTTTATATTTACAATTATGGCTGAATTGCCTGGCATTTTCTTAATGACAAAGTTTACATCCTGAAGATTCATGTATCTACTTCTGGGAAAATGTCTAATTTTGGTACAACTCTTAAAATACAGTAGAATAGTCCCGGGAAGTGATTAGAAACATGTAAGAAACACTTGAAATGCTGTTAAATACAGCCGTTCTATCTTTATGGCCTAGTTCAATCACTGAGATGAGACGTAAAAAACTCTCAACTGAGGAGAGTAATGATGAAGTTTACAATTGCGGCTACTCTACATGTTGTTTTTCCACGGAAAGTGTTTTCAAACATTAAGAATTGCTGTTTATAAAGCTCAGAATATGTATGAAGCTGATAAATAAAGAGAATACTGTTTATATTTACAGGTGATTCTGATTAGACTGGTGTTTTCTGAATGACTCAATTGAAACCTTGAAGATTCCTGTGTATACTTCTAGGAAAACTGTCTACTTTTGGTAAAATGCTTAACATACACAATGATAGTCAAGAGAAATGATTAGAAACATGTAGGAAACACTTGAAATGCTGGTACATAGAGCCGTTCTATCTTTATTTTCATGTTCAATCACGGAGATTATAGATGGAATGCTAAGAAATGACGAGAATACAGATAATGTTTACCATTCTGGCTACTTTAGATGATGTATTTCCAAAGAATGTGCTTTCAAACATTAAGAATTTCCATTTATAAAGCTCAGAAAATGTGTGAAGCTGATAAATGAAGAGAATACTATTTATATTTACAACTGAGGCTGAATTGCCTGGCGTTTTCTGAATGGCACAATTTAAATCTTAAAGATTCCTGTGTATACTACTAGGAAAACTGTCTACTTTTGGTAAAACTCTTAAAATACACAATGATAGTCCCGGAAATGATTAGAAACATGTAAGAAACACTTTAAATAGGGGTAAATGGAGCCGTTCTATCCTGATGGCCAGTTCAATCACGGAGATTAGAGGTAGAAAACTCTCAATAAAGAGAGTAATGATAATGTTTACAATTCCGGCTACTCTAGATGGTGTTTTTCCAAAGAAAGTGCTTCCAATATTAAGAATTGCTGTTTTTAAAGCTCAGAATATGTGTATGAGGCTGATAAGTTAAGAGAATACTGTTTCTATTTACAATTATGGCTGAATTGCCTGGCATTTTCTTAATGACAAAGTTTACATCCTGAAGATTCATGTATCTACTTCTGGGAAAATGTCTAATTTTGGTACAACTCTTAAAATACAGTAGAATAGTCCCGGGAAGTGATTAGAAACATGTAAGAAACACTTGAAATGCTATTAAATAGAGCCGTTCTATCTTTATGGCCTAGTTCAATCACTGAGATGAGAGGTAAAAAACTCTCAACTGAGGAGAGTATTGATGAAGTTTACAATTGCAGCTACTCTAGATGTTGTTTTTCCAAGGAAAGTGTTTTCAAACATTAAGAATTGCTGTTTATAAAGCTCAGAATATGTATGAAGCTGATAAATAAAGAGAATACTGTTTATATTTACAGGTGATTCTGATTAGACTGGTGTTTTCTGAATGACTCAATTGAAACCTTGAAGATTCCTGTGTATACTTCTAGGAAAACTGTCTACTTTTGGTAAAATGCTTAACATACACAATGATAGTCAAGAGAAATGATTAGAAACATGTAAGAAACACTTGAAATGCTGGTACATAGAGCCGTTCTATCTTTATTTTCATGTTCAATCACGGAGATTATAGATGGAATGCTAAGAAATGACGAGAATACAGATAATGTTTACCATTCTGGCTACTTTAGATGATGTATTTCCAAAGAATGTGCTTTCAAACATTAAGAATTTCCATTTATAAAGCTCAGAAAATGTGTGAAGCTGATAAATGAAGAGAATACTATTTATATTTACAACTGAGGCTGAATTGCCTGGCGTTTTCTGAATGGCACAATTTAAATCTTAAAGATACCTGTGTATACTACTAGGAAAACTGTCTACTTTTGGTAAAACTCTTAAAATACACAATGATAGTCCCGGAAATGATTAGAAACATGTAAGAAACACTTTAAATAGGGGTAAATGGAGCCGTTCTATCCTGATGGCCAGTTCAATCACGGAGATTAGAGGTAGAAAACTCTCAATAAAGAGAGTAATGATAATGTTTACAATTCCGGCTACTCTAGATGGTGTTTTTCCAAAGAAAGTGCTTCCAATATTAAGAATTGCTGTTTTTAAAGCTCAGAATATGTGTATGAGGCTGATAAGTTAAGAGAATACTGTTTCTATTTACAATTATGGCTGAATTGCCTGGCATTTTCTTAATGACAAAGTTTACATCCTGAAGATTCATGTATCTACTTCTGGGAAAATGTCTAATTTTGGTACAACTCTTAAAATACAGTAGAATAGTCCCGGGAAGTGATTAGAAACATGTAAGAAACACTTGAAATGCTATTAAATAGAGCCGTTCTATCTTTATGGCCTAGTTCAATCACTGAGATGAGAGGTAAAAAACTCTCAACTGAGGAGAGTATTGATGAAGTTTACAATTGCAGCTACTCTAGATGTTGTTTTTCCAAGGAAAGTGTTTTCAAACATTAAGAATTGCTGTTTATAAAGCTCAGAATATGTATGAAGCTGATAAATAAAGAGAATACTGTTTATATTTACAGGTGATTCTGATTAGACTGGTGTTTTCTGAATGACTCAATTGAAACCTTGAAGATTCCTGTGTATACTTCTAGGAAAACTGTCTACTTTTGGTAAAATGCTTAACATACACAATGATAGTCAAGAGAAATGATTAGAAACATGTAGGAAACACTTGAAATGCTGGTACATAGAGCCGTTCTATCTTTATTTTCATGTTCAATCACGGAGATTATAGATGGAATGCTAAGAAATGACGAGAATACAGATAATGTTTACCATTCTGGCTACTTTAGATGATGTATTTCCAAAGAATGTGCTTTCAAACATTAAGAATTTCCATTTATAAAGCTCAGAAAATGTGTGAAGCTGATAAATGAAGAGAATACTATTTATATTTACAACTGAGGCTGAATTGCCTGGCGTTTTCTGAATGGCACAATTTAAATCTTAAAGATTCCTGTGTATACTACTAGGAAAACTGTCTACTTTTGGTAAAACTCTTAAAATACACAATGATAGTCCCGGAAATGATTAGAAACATGTAAGAAACACTTTAAATAGGGGTAAATGGAGCCGTTCTATCCTGATGGCCTAGTTCAATCACGGAGATTAGAGGTAGAAAACTCTCAATAAAGAGAGTAATGATAATGTTTACAATTCTGGCTACTCTAGATGGTGTTTTTCCAAAGAAAGTGCTTCCAATATTAAGAATTGCTGTTTTCAAAGGTCAGAATATGTTCATGAGACTGATAAAATAAGAGAATACTGTTTATATTTACAATTATGGCTGAATTGCCTGGCATTTTCTTAATGACAAAGTTTACATCCTGAAGATTCATGTATCTACTTCTGGGAAAATGTCTAATTTTGGTACAACTCTTAAAATACAGTAGAATAGTCCCGGGAAGTGATTAGAAACATGTAAGAAACACTTGAAATGCTGTTAAATAGAGCCGTTCTATCTTTATGGCCTAGTTCAATCACTGAGATGAGACGTAAAAAACTCTCAACTGAGGAGAGTAATGATGAAGTTTACAATTGCGGCTACTCTACATGTTGTTTTTCCACGGAAAGTGTTTTCAAACATTAAGAATTGCTGTTTATAAAGCTCAGAATATGTATGAAGCTGATAAATAAAGAGAATACTGTTTATATTTACAGGTGATTCTGATTAGACTGGTGTTTTCTGAATGACTCAATTGAAACCTTGAAGATTCCTGTGTATACTTCTAGGAAAACTGTCTACTTTTGGTAAAATGCTTAACATACACAATGATAGTCAAGAGAAATGATTAGAAACATGTAGGAAACACTTGAAATGCTGGTACATAGAGCCGTTCTATCTTTATTTTCATGTTCAATCACGGAGATTATAGATGGAATGCTAAGAAATGACGAGAATACAGATAATGTTTACCATTCTGGCTACTTTAGATGATGTATTTCCAAAGAATGTGCTTTCAAACATTAAGAATTTCCATTTATAAAGCTCAGAAAATGTGTGAAGCTGATAAATGAAGAGAATACTATTTATATTTACAACTGAGGCTGAATTGCCTGGCGTTTTCTGAATGGCACAATTTAAATCTTAAAGATTCCTGTGTATACTACTAGGAAAACTGTCTACTTTTGGTAAAACTCTTAAAATACACAATGATAGTCCCGGAAATGATTAGAAACATGTAAGAAACACTTTAAATAGGGGTAAATGGAGCCGTTCTATCCTGATGGCCAGTTCAATCACGGAGATTAGAGGTAGAAAACTCTCAATAAAGAGAGTAATGATAATGTTTACAATTCCGGCTACTCTAGATGGTGTTTTTCCAAAGAAAGTGCTTCCAATATTAAGAATTGCTGTTTTTAAAGCTCAGAATATGTGTATGAGGCTGATAAGTTAAGAGAATACTGTTTATATTTACAATTATGGCTGAATTGCCTGGCATTTTCTTAATGACAAAGTTTACATCCTGAAGATTCATGTATCTACTTCTGGGAAAATGTCTAATTTTGGTACAACTCTTAAAATACAGTAGAATAGTCCCGGGAAGTGATTAGAAACATGTAAGAAACACTTGAAATGCTGTTAAATAGAGCCGTTCTATCTTTATGGCATAGTTCAATCACTGAGATGAGACGTAAAAAACTCTCAACTGAGGAGAGTAATGATGAAGTTTACAATTGCGGCTACTCTACATGTTGTTTTTCCACGGAAAGTGTTTTCAAACATTCAGAATTGCTGTTTATAAAGCTCAGAATATGTATGAAGCTGATAAATAAAGAGAATACTGTTTATATTTACAGGTGATTCTGATTAGACTGGTGTTTTCTGAATGACTCAATTGAAACCTTGAAGATTCCTGTGTATACTTCTAGGAAAACTGTCTACTTTTGGTAAAATGCTTAACATACACAATGATAAGAGAAATGATTAGAAACATGTCAAGAGAAATGATTAGAAACATGTAAGAAACACTTGAAATGCTGGTACATAGAGCCTTTCTATCTTTATTTTCATGTTCAATCACGGAGATTATAGATGGAATGCTAAGAAATGACGAGAATACAGATAATGTTTACCATTCTGGCTACTTTAGATGATGTATTTCCAAAGAATGTGCTTTCAAACATTAAGAATTTCCATTTATAAAGCTCAGAAAATGTGTGAAGCTGATAAATGAAGAGAATACTATTTATATTTACAACTGAGGCTGAATTGCCTGGCGTTTTCTGAATGGCACAATTTAAATCTTAAAGATACCTGTGTATACTACTAGGAAAACTGTCTACTTTTGGTAAAACTCTTAAAATACACAATGATAGTCCCGGAAATGATTAGAAACATGTAAGAAACACTTTAAATAGGGGTAAATGGAGCCGTTCTATCCTGATGGCCTAGTTCAATCACGGAGATTAGAGGTAGAAAACTCTCAATAAAGAGAGTAATGATAATGTTTACAATTCCGGCTACTCTAGATGGTGTTTTTCCAAAGAAAGTGCTTCCAATATTAAGAATTGCTGTTTTCAAAGGTCAGAATATGTGTATGAGGCTGATAAGTTAAGAGAATACTGTTTATATTTACAATTATGGCTGAATTGCCTGGCATTTTCTTAATGACAAAGTTTACATCCTGAAGATTCATGTATCTACTTCTGGGAAAATGTCTAATTTTGGTACAACTCTTAAAATACAGTAGAATAGTCCCGGGAAGTGATTAGAAACATGTAAGAAACACTTGAAATGCTGTTAAATAGAGCCGTTCTATCTTTATGGCATAGTTCAATCACTGAGATGAGACGTAAAAAACTCTCAACTGAGGAGAGTAATGATGAAGTTTACAATTGCGGCTACTCTACATGTTGTTTTTCCACGGAAAGTGTTTTCAAACATTCAGAATTGCTGTTTATAAAGCTCAGAATATGTATGAAGCTGATAAATAAAGAGAATACTGTTTATATTTACAGGTGATTCTGATTAGACTGGTGTTTTCTGAATGACTCAATTGAAACCTTGAAGATTCCTGTGTATACTTCTAGGAAAACTGTCTACTTTTGGTAAAATGCTTATCATACACAATGATAGTCAAGAGAAATGATTAGAAACATGTAAGAAACACTTGAAATGCTGGTACATAGAGCCGTTCTATCTTTATTTTCATGTTCAATCACGGAGATTATAGATGGAATGCTAAGAAATGACGAGAATACAGATAATGTTTACCATTCTGGCTACTTTAGATGATGTATTTCCAAAGAATGTGCTTTCAAACATTAAGAATTTCCATTTATAAAGCTCAGAAAATGTGTGAAGCTGATAAATGAAGAGAATACTATTTATATTTACAACTGAGGCTGAATTGCCTGGCGTTTTCTGAATGGCACAATTTAAATCTTAAAGATTCCTGTGTATACTACTAGGAAAACTGTCTACTTTTGGTAAAACTCTTAAAATACACAATGATAGTCCCGGAAATGATTAGAAACATGTAAGAAACACTTTAAATAGGGGTAAATGGAGCCGTTCTATCCTGATGGCCAGTTCAATCACGGAGATTAGAGGTAGAAAACTCTCAATAAAGAGAGTAATGATAATGTTTACAATTCCGGCTACTCTAGATGGTGTTTTTCCAAAGAAAGTGCTTCCAATATTAAGAATTGCTGTTTTTAAAGCTCAGAATATGTGTATGAGGCTGATAAGTTAAGAGAATACTGTTTATATTTACAATTATGGCTGAATTGCCTGGCATTTTCTTAATGACAAAGTTTACATCCTGAAGATTCATGTATCTACTTCTGGGAAAATGTCTAATTTTGGTACAACTCTTAAAATACAGTAGAATAGTCCCGGGAAGTGATTAGAAACATGTAAGAAACACTTGAAATGCTATTAAATAGAGCCGTTCTATCTTTATGGCCTAGTTCAATCACTGAGATGAGAGGTAAAAAACTCTCAACTGAGGAGAGTATTGATGAAGTTTACAATTGCAGCTACTCTAGATGTTGTTTTTCCAAGGAAAGTGTTTTCAAACATTAAGAATTGCTGTTTATAAAGCTCAGAATATGTATGAAGCTGATAAATAAAGAGAATACTGTTTATATTTACTGGTGATTCTGATTAGACTGGTGTTTTCTGAATGACTCAATTGAAACCTTGAAGATTCCTGTGTATACTTCTAGGAAAACTGTCTACTTTTGGTAAAATGCTTAACATACACAATGATAGTCAAGAGAAATGATTAGAAACATGTAAGAAACACTTGAAATGCTGGTACATAGAGCCGTTCTATCTTTATTTTCATGTTCAATCACGGAGATTATAGATGGAATGCTAAGAAATGACGAGAATACAGATAATGTTTACCATTCTGGCTACTTTAGATGATGTATTTCCAAAGAATGTGCTTTCAAACATTAAGAATTTCCATTTATAAAGCTCAGAAAATGTGTGAAGCTGATAAATGAAGAGAATACTATTTATATTTACAACTGAGGCTGAATTGCCTGGCGTTTTCTGAATGGCACAATTTAAATCTTAAAGATACCTGTGTATACTACTAGGAAAACTGTCTACTTTTGGTAAAACTCTTAAAATACACAATGATAGTCCCGGAAATGATTAGAAACATGTAAGAAACACTTTAAATAGGGGTAAATGGAGCCGTTCTATCCTGATGGCCTAGTTCAATCACGGAGATTAGAGGTAGAAAACTCTCAATAAAGAGAGTAATGATAATGTTTACAATTCCGGCTACTCTAGATGGTGTTTTTCCAAAGAAAGTGCTTCCAATATTAAGAATTGCTGTTTTCAAAGGTCAGAATATGTTCATGAGACTGATAAAATAAGAGAATACTGTTTATATTTACAATTATGGCTGAATTGCCTGGCATTTTCTTAATGACAAAGTTTACATCCTGAAGATTCATGTATCTACTTCTGGGAAAATGTCTAATTTTGGTACAACTCTTAAAATACAGTAGAATAGTCCCGGGAAGTGATTAGAAACATGTAAGAAACACTTGAAATGCTGTTAAATACAGCCGTTCTATCTTTATGGCCTAGTTCAATCACTGAGATGAGACGTAAAAAACTCTCAACTGAGGAGAGTAATGATGAAGTTTACAATTGCGGCTACTCTACATGTTGTTTTTCCACGGAAAGTGTTTTCAAACATTAAGAATTGCTGTTTATAAAGCTCAGAATATGTATGAAGCTGATAAATAAAGAGAATACTGTTTATATTTACAGGTGATTCTGATTAGACTGGTGTTTTCTGAATGACTCAATTGAAACCTTGAAGATTCCTGTGTATACTTCTAGGAAAACTGTCTACTTTTGGTAAAATGCTTAACATACACAATGATAGTCAAGAGAAATGATTAGAAACATGTAGGAAACACTTGAAATGCTGGTACATAGAGCCGTTCTATCTTTATTTTCATGTTCAATCACGGAGATTATAGATGGAATGCTAAGAAATGACGAGAATACAGATAATGTTTACCATTCTGGCTACTTTAGATGATGTATTTCCAAAGAATGTGCTTTCAAACATTAAGAATTTCCATTTATAAAGCTCAGAAAATGTGTGAAGCTGATAAATGAAGAGAATACTATTTATATTTACAACTGAGGCTGAATTGCCTGGCGTTTTCTGAATGGCACAATTTAAATCTTAAAGATTCCTGTGTATACTACTAGGAAAACTGTCTACTTTTGGTAAAACTCTTAAAATACACAATGATAGTCCCGGAAATGATTAGAAACATGTAAGAAACACTTTAAATAGGGGTAAATGGAGCCGTTCTATCCTGATGGCCAGTTCAATCACGGAGATTAGAGGTAGAAAACTCTCAATAAAGAGAGTAATGATAATGTTTACAATTCCGGCTACTCTAGATGGTGTTTTTCCAAAGAAAGTGCTTCCAATATTAAGAATTGCTGTTTTTAAAGCTCAGAATATGTGTATGAGGCTGATAAGTTAAGAGAATACTGTTTCTATTTACAATTATGGCTGAATTGCCTGGCATTTTCTTAATGACAAAGTTTACATCCTGAAGATTCATGTATCTACTTCTGGGAAAATGTCTAATTTTGGTACAACTCTTAAAATACAGTAGAATAGTCCCGGGAAGTGATTAGAAACATGTAAGAAACACTTGAAATGCTATTAAATAGAGCCGTTCTATCTTTATGGCCTAGTTCAATCACTGAGATGAGAGGTAAAAAACTCTCAACTGAGGAGAGTATTGATGAAGTTTACAATTGCAGCTACTCTAGATGTTGTTTTTCCAAGGAAAGTGTTTTCAAACATTAAGAATTGCTGTTTATAAAGCTCAGAATATGTATGAAGCTGATAAATAAAGAGAATACTGTTTATATTTACAGGTGATTCTGATTAGACTGGTGTTTTCTGAATGACTCAATTGAAACCTTGAAGATTCCTGTGTATACTTCTAGGAAAACTGTCTACTTTTGGTAAAATGCTTAACATACACAATGATAGTCAAGAGAAATGATTAGAAACATGTAAGAAACACTTGAAATGCTGGTACATAGAGCCGTTCTATCTTTATTTTCATGTTCAATCACGGAGATTATAGATGGAATGCTAAGAAATGACGAGAATACAGATAATGTTTACCATTCTGGCTACTTTAGATGATGTATTTCCAAAGAATGTGCTTTCAAACATTAAGAATTTCCATTTATAAAGCTCAGAAAATGTGTGAAGCTGATAAATGAAGAGAATACTATTTATATTTACAACTGAGGCTGAATTGCCTGGCGTTTTCTGAATGGCACAATTTAAATCTTAAAGATACCTGTGTATACTACTAGGAAAACTGTCTACTTTGGTAAAACTCTTAAAATACACAATGATAGTCCCGGAAATGATTAGAAACATGTAAGAAACACTTTAAATAGGGGTAAATGGAGCCGTTCTATCCTGATGGCCAGTTCAATCACGGAGATTAGAGGTAGAAAACTCTCAATAAAGAGAGTAATGATAATGTTTACAATTCCGGCTACTCTAGATGGTGTTTTTCCAAAGAAAGTGCTTCCAATATTAAGAATTGCTGTTTTTAAAGCTCAGAATATGTGTATGAGGCTGATAAGTTAAGAGAATACTGTTTCTATTTACAATTATGGCTGAATTGCCTGGCATTTTCTTAATGACAAAGTTTACATCCTGAAGATTCATGTATCTACTTCTGGGAAAATGTCTAATTTTGGTACAACTCTTAAAATACAGTAGAATAGTCCCGGGAAGTGATTAGAAACATGTAAGAAACACTTGAAATGCTATTAAATAGAGCCGTTCTATCTTTATGGCCTAGTTCAATCACTGAGATGAGAGGTAAAAAACTCTCAACTGAGGAGAGTATTGATGAAGTTTACAATTGCAGCTACTCTAGATGTTGTTTTTCCAAGGAAAGTGTTTTCAAACATTAAGAATTGCTGTTTATAAAGCTCAGAATATGTATGAAGCTGATAAATAAAGAGAATACTGTTATATTTACAGGTGATTCTGATTAGACTGGTGTTTTCTGAATGACTCAATTGAAACCTTGAAGATTCCTGTGTATACTTCTAGGAAAACTGTCTACTTTTGGTAAAATGCTTAACATACACAATGATAGTCAAGAGAAATGATTAGAAACATGTAGGAAACACTTGAAATGCTGGTACATAGAGCCGTTCTATCTTATTTTCATGTTCAATCACGGAGATTATAGATGGAATGCTAAGAAATGACGAGAATACAGATAATGTTTACCATTCTGGCTACTTTAGATGATGTATTTCCAAAGAATGTGCTTTCAAACATTAAGAATTTCCATTTATAAAGCTCAGAAAATGTGTGAAGCTGATAAATGAAGAGAATACTATTTATATTTACAACTGAGGCTGAATTGCCTGGCGTTTTCTGAATGGCACAATTTAAATCTTAAAGATTCCTGTGTATACTACTAGGAAAACTGTCTACTTTTGGTAAAACTCTTAAAATACACAATGATAGTCCCGGAAATGATTAGAAACATGTAAGAAACACTTTAAATAGGGGTAAATGGAGCCGTTCTATCCTGATGGCCTAGTTCAATCACGGAGATTAGAGGTAGAAAACTCTCAATAAAGAGAGTAATGATAATGTTTACAATTCTGGCTACTCTAGATGGTGTTTTTCCAAAGAAAGTGCTTCCAATATTAAGAATTGCTGTTTTCAAAGGTCAGAATATGTTCATGAGACTGATAAAATAAGAGAATACTGTTTATATTTACAATTATGGCTGAATTGCCTGGCATTTTCTTAATGACAAAGTTTACATCCTGAAGATTCATGTATCTACTTCTGGGAAAATGTCTAATTTTGGTACAACTCTTAAAATTACAGTAGAATAGTCCGGGAAGTGATTAGAAACATGTAAGAAACACTTGAAATGCTGTTAAATAGAGCCGTTCTATCTTTATGGCCTAGTTCAATCACTGAGATGAGACGTAAAAAACTCTCAACTGAGGAGAGTAATGATGAAGTTTACAATTGCGGCTACTCTACATGTTGTTTTTCCACGGAAAGTGTTTTCAAACATTAAGAATTGCTGTTTATAAAGCTCAGAATATGTATGAAGCTGATAAATAAAGAGAATACTGTTTATATTTACAGGTGATTCTGATTAGACTGGTGTTTTCTGAATGACTCAATTGAAACCTTGAAGATTCCTGTGTATACTTCTAGGAAAACTGTCTACTTTTGGTAAAATGCTTAACATACACAATGATAGTCAAGAGAAATGATTAGAAACATGTAGGAAACACTTGAAATGCTGGTACATAGAGCCGTTCTATCTTTATTTTCATGTTCAATCACGGAGATTATAGATGGAATGCTAAGAAATGACGAGAATACAGATAATGTTTACCATTCTGGCTACTTTA
>NW_027223945.1:0-34744 GCF_028538775.1 Myotis yumanensis
CAGGCCCGAACCTGCTTAGCTTCTGAGATCAGACGAGATCGGGCGCGTTCAGGGTGGTATGGCCGTAGACTAGATCACAGATTCTCAAAGCTGACAAGGAGCCTTGGAGATCATCTATTTTATAAATGAGGACACCACTTTAAACAATTGTCCAAAGTCATGCCAGGTAATAAGTGGCAAAGTTGAAACAGCAACCCAATGTTGTTAACCTCCAACCCACGGCTCTATTCCCACTACACAAAACTACCTCCTGAGTCTATGTACACCAAACACATGGAAGTTAAACCCCACCCCATTTCCAAATCCTACATTCCATGATTAGTTCACGACTTCTCCATGTGGTTGGGTCCCCTCGAGGACAGACACTAGGAGCCCCCTCTGAGTGTTTGGCCCAGCTAAAACTCAGAGAAATTACAATCTTTGCTGAGGTCAAAGCTAGCCTGTCTCAAGCCCCCAGCCTGCATGACTATTTCCAGGAGACAACACTGCATCTCACTCTTGACAGAATGTCTTCCTGTTTGCCTTTGTAGGTTTCACAGCGGCAGCCTCCTTGGTGTCTTTGGCTTGGGCCTTGGCCTCATACCAGAAGGCCCTCCGGGACTCCCGAGATGACAAGAAGCCCATCAGCTACATGGCTGTTGTCATCCAGTTCTGCTGGCACTTCTTCACCATCGCTGCCAGGGTCATTACCTTTGCCCTCTTTGCCTCGGTTTTCCAGCTGTACTTTGGGATCTTCATCGTCCTTCACTGGTGCATCATGACCTTCTGGATCGTCCACTGTGAGACAGAATTCTGTATCACCAAATGGGAAGAGATCGTGTTCGATATGGTGGTGGGGATCATCTACATCTTCAGCTGGTTCAACGTCAAGGAAGGCAGGACACGCTGCAGGCTCTTCATTTACTATTTTGTGATCCTTTTGGAAAATACAGCCTTGAGTGCCCTCTGGTACCTCTACAAGGCTCCCCAGATTGCAGATGCATTTGCCATCCCGGCGCTGTGTGTGGTGTTCAGCAGCTTTTTAACGGGCGTGGTTTTTATGCTGATGTATTATGCCTTCTTTCACCCCAATGGACCCAGATTTGGGCAGTCACCAAGTTGTGCTTGTGAGGACCCCGTCGCTGCCTTCACCCTGCCTCCAGAAGTGGCCACGAGCACGCTGCGGTCCATCTCCAACAACCGCAGTGTTGTCAGTGACCGCGACCAGAAATTTGCAGAACGGGATGGGTGTGTACCTGTCTTTCAGGTGAGACCCACAGCCCCATCCACCCCGTCATCGCGCCCACCACGGATTGAAGAATCTGTCATTAAAATTGACCTGTTCAGGAATAGGTACCCAGCGTGGGAGAGACATGTTTTGGACCGAAGCCTCCGAAAGGCCATTTTAGCCTTTGAATGTTCCCCGTCTCCTCCAAGGCTGCAGTACAAAGATGACGCCCTTATTCAGGAGCGGTTGGAGTATGAAACCACTTTATAAAAACAAAAAGACTGGGAGGAGCCACAACTGCCAGATACAGGGTGGTGGCAGGCCTGTGGCAATAATGAAACTCCATCCTAGAGTAGGGAAATGAGCTGTCATGCTTGTAGTCTGATCGTCGTCATGGTTACTGTCTGACCCTCCATCAGCTGACTGCCTGCTGCTGGTCTTCTTTCAAACAGCAGCCCCGACAGTCTCCTGCCGCTGGGAGGACTCCTGGTTGCTACCAACTTCTCCTACACTCACTATCTTTCAGCGCATCCACCGGAGGGTCCTATGAATATGGAAAATGTTGCCTCTGATCCATAGGGTGTTTTGATGAAATTAACTGATCTCTGCATTAAAAATATATTGTCATAACACACATACATGCACACACATACACTAACACACACACAACACCAGTCCTCTGTCAAAATAGCTTAGGTGATTTTTCTTGATGGAAAGCTCTGATTCTCACAGGAATATTAAAACCGGGAGAGAATATATCCCTCAAGACTCCAGAAAAAAAAATAGTACTGCTTAGAAAAGAATTCATAAACCATGCTCATTTGGAAACCAATACATACCATGTGTGAAAAGCCTGTCCAGTGGACAGCAAACTCAAGCGTGTTTACACGTGTATTAGAAGTGAAGGAATGGTTCGTTTTCAGCACATTTCAGGATTGGTTTTTTTAATCTTAAGTTTCCAGTTGAGAACATCTTTAATGACAGAAATCCTATGCAGCACATGTATAGCGTTTGGTAAGACCAAGGAGCTCGCTAACTTAGTGACATAAAGTAAATGGTAATCGTGATTCAGTATTCAATTGCAAAAATTTCATAAATACCGGAAGAGAAAGTGGGAAAAAAGGCAAAATGAGCGTCTGATTTCTCGGCCTGTGCAGCGCACATTGGAACGTAAGAGCAGATTGGCGAGAGAGGACCGGGTTGAAACTGGATGTGTCAGATCTCAGAAGGCGTGGCTCTGCCTGAGCTCGGGTAGGCATGATTCCAGAACATGCCATGCCCCATCTTTCTAGTGCCAAACACCATCCAATCCCAGGATTCACCTGGAAGCCCTGGATAATGGAGATGGAGCGGCATGAGCCCCACAGAAGCGGAAACTAGAATGAACATTCAAGTTCTCCACTGTGTACAGACTCCCCCACCACCACCACCAATTCAAGGTCAAAGTGATGTGTCTTTTAGAGGCTTTGGGACACTTTTTAGTAAGTATGAGCAGACAAATGCAGTGAATATGCTAGAGGAAAACCCTTCTGAACTGGTTGAGGGCTTATCACTAGATCCAGCTAAGGTTTGCATTTGAATCATTTGTAAAGTTGTACTCTTACAACAAGCTTCTGGTTTTAAATACCTCCGTACAGCAAGTAAGCGTTCCCCATTTTCTGTTCCCAGTGTCCTCGGTCATGGTGCTTTTTGTTGCATTAAAAGTGCCAGTCAAACTTTGATAGTATTTTTTTATAATTGGTGCAGAGTGGAATAACTCATGGATTATTTCAATATTTTTGTAATAAAGAAATATAGGGTATACATATAGGCATCATCACCTTTTTTATAGACCTGGAACTGTTTAAAATACTCTAAGCATCACAATTATTTGGGATGTCAGAAACTGGTCCACAAATTCCATCAGTCTGCCTTGGCAGATTGAGAACACTTGTCTTTTGCATAAACAGCCGACTGTGCCATGTCTGTGTCCCCAGGAACCTGGCCAGGGGTGCTGTCAGGATATTAGGTGATGAGAGAATCAGCTTAACTAGAAAGGGCTTGTCAAGACTGGCCATTGTTTTCCAGGAAATCAAAGATGTAAATGGTTACTTTCATCCATCCATTATGACAAACCTGACCACAGTGGAAGATGTCTTAAATTTCCTTCCCTAGTTTATATCAACCCAACTGACATATTAGGCAAGTCTCTAAAAAAGAAAAACAGTCAGTTTAACTTCATTATCCAGTTATTGGGACTGTCCAATTAATTTAAAATAGTCAAGGTCTATAGCCACCACCTGTAATGGGTGTGCCATACAGAGACTGCTGACCCCATGATGACATCCACAGGAAATGATAGAGCACTCAACATAGGGCTTCTTTTGGTACAAGCCCTAAAGCAATGTTTAAAAGTAGACGATTTTTATCAGCAGGCATACTTTCCTATTCTGCAGTGATTTGATCCTCCAAGCAAGATTTCCACTAAAAAAAACAATGATCTTTTGATTGGAGGTGAAAAGATTGCCTAGTCACCAGTAAAGGCCCAGGAAAATACCCCTCTTGTCAGCAATTGGTGAAAACATTCTACCCCCACTGTAGAAGGAAAATATATTGACAAATTCTCCACTTTTATGCAGAACCATGAGTTATTAGCTTTATTTCCAAGACACCTTTTAATTGATGATCTTTGGAAACTGAATTGCTCAGTTGAACTATACCTTTGATTCCATGAGCAAGTAACAGATAACAGTACAACAGTGTTAACACAAATGCCACCGGCTCTATCACTCTTCAAACATGTAAGTCTTACATTATTTCTCAACTGTATCCCCCATTTAACATGTTAAGAGTCGAAATGAGTGCTATGTGAATTTTAAAAAAGATGATGTGCTGTGCTTTGTCTTGGAGGTGAGAATGTAGTCAGGAGGGTGTAAGAAGTTTGAATTTTTCAATAATTTTCCAAATACTGTAAATACTCTGTTATCCAACATACTTGAAGATTATGATGTTTTAGTCGAAAAAATTCTTGTTAAGGAAATGACATCTCCTACATGTGATAAATTACAATTTTTCTCAAGATGATAACAACAAAAATATACTCCCAAGGTAAATCATGATTTAATCTTCCATGACTTAGAAAGCACAGCCATTGGACTGTGTGGTGATGAGAACTCATTAGTTTCTAGACACACGGATAACAGAGAGTGTAAAGTGTTAGGAGTTAAAGAGACATTGTCAATGTACCAAGGAACAGAGTTTGATATTTGTGTTTATATTTTAGTTCTTCCTAAGATTTCGTTTTCAATCTGCCATTAAATCCTCCACAGAGAGTAAGTGAGGAATCACAAGGAAGAAGCCATGGTTAGCATACAAACTGGAAATGCTGGATTTTTCTCTGTGGGCTCCAACGTCCTGTGCAGGAGCTTATTGGATTTCTTGAAGAGGAGGGGTCTGCTCTCAGTACCCACTTTTTGCATAGGACCATACAATTTTCTAAAAGAAAATATTATAAATGTTTTCACCTTCAAAGTAGCATTTTAAAATGAAACCGTAATTAAGATGAAAGAACTTTCAAAGTAGCATTTTAAAATAAAACCATAGTTAATATTAAAAAACATATATATCTTGACCACACAGACTTCAAGTACTTGTGTGGAAGAAAATAATTTTTTTATCTAAGTCAAAATTTGGTCCCCCAAAATGACGATGTCCTTTAAATTCTCTTCTTACATTTGCTTTGTCCTACTTAACTGTGTTCTGTCTAGTCCAATAATATTGACTTTGCAGACAATCAGTTACTATTCATTTATGATAATGCGGTGACCTCAACAAATGAAATAAATTCTTGCTGACATAGCAAAAATATGCAGTTCAAGTACTAGCGAAATATATAAAGGTAACCTGAAGATAAAGTATAATGAAGTATTTATGCTTATTTTCTAAATGCCCACTTTATTTTGATCTATGAATGAATGAAGTGATAGCAATGAGAACTTAAAAGTAAATGGGAAAAATTGACATCTCAATGATGTTTTTTAAAAATATAATCCCATATGTGTGTGTATGTTATAAATCATACACACACACACACACACACACAATAGAGTAACAGATGAAAGAGATAAAGTATACGCTCCCTTTTTATGCATATAAATTGGTATGTTACTCACACATGAGCTTTTAGATAAATAAAACTTCTTCCTCCTCATTTTTCAGCATCAACTCAAGCTTGCAGTGCCTGTCTATAAGATAGCAACACACCTATGAACTTCAGCTGCAAGTACCTAGATACAATCTAGCACTTTTAGCTTGAATGAGCTTTATCACTTCTTAAGGATCTCATCCTTTAAGAAGCTGAAAAGAATCGTTTTGAATCATTTCAAAGTTTCTTTCTCTGAACTGATTGAATTGAGCAAAGAAAACCTCTGGTGTCCTTACCAGGGTTGTGTGAGGTGACACATTTGCCTTTAAATGCACCAAATGCCATTGAGCGGAAGGAAATTCTGACACAATGTTTAGACAAAAATCCAGAGATACTTTTTTCTAATGAACCATTTTCTAGACTAAATATGCGCTCCCCTGCATTCTCACACGTCTTTGCCATTAGCCATTACCGTTTCTATATAAAGCTTGGATGAGATGCCTGCTTCTCTGAGGAGAGTTCCTTAAAGCCTTTTTAAAAATAGCTCAGACCGCCTCTCAGAAATATGGCTCAGAGCGTGGCTGAAGTGCATGATGAAAACACAGCAGGCCTGATGTGGCTGATTCTATCACTTCAGTGATGGATGCAGATGAACTCATGTTCATTTATCTTCAGGAATCCAGTGTCACTTTGACAACAATCAAAATGATTGCTTTAGCCAGCTTGTGATTCATAACACCTCCTGCCCTCCCCCCCCCGCCCCCCATCTGAAGCTGGAGCATTTCAAAATGGCTAAGGACGGGCCACCTCCCTCCACCATCCACACCCATTTCTAAATCTCTGGCCCTTACCTGGATCAGGCTGTGGAATGACAGTCGTGCTGCACCTCCTCCCTGACTCAGGACTGTCCACGGCAGACTGTCCATGGACAGAGGTCTTGTCCAGATGCTGTGTCAATATGTGTCTGTGTCAACAGCCTCCACAGTATAATTACTCAGCCAAAAGCAAAACTCTGTGGAATGTGGGAGGAATTGTATAAAAACACGATGAGCCATTTAATTTTGCCAATTGTAGCAATTAGGCGAGCTCGCACACAACCTGCTCTCACAGCAGAAAGCCGAGCGGAAGGAGTGGCAAACAGCCATTTGCCCACAGAAATGAGGAGTTCAGAAACTCCCTGGAGTATTTAAGGCAGTGGTTCTCAACCTTCCGGCCCTTTAAATACAGTTTCTCATGTTGTGACCCAACCATAAAATTATTTTCGTTGCTACTTCATAACTGTAATGTTGCTACTGTTATGAATCGTCATGTAAATATCTGATATGCAGGATGGTCTTAGGCGACCCCTGTGAAAGGGCCATTCGACCGCCAAAGGGGTCGCGACCCACAGGTTGAGAACCGCTGATTTAAGGTATCACATTGTTTCACCATCTATTTGGAGTTCTTTTTCTAGATGCTGCAAGGAAAAAAATCAGACTTTTGTTATCTTGTACCCAGTGATCTAGCCCAGGAATATGAAAAACTTCAGTCAACCTCTGTGGCCTATGTTCTGCTAAATAAGGGATGGGTTAATGTCCCTGAAATGTCTAATCGTTTTGCTAAAATATTTTACTGACAAATAATATACTGACATAATGTGTCAGAAACACTGACTAAATCAAATTTTTCTTTGGTTATTATTTCCTTAGATTTTCTCACAGTTCAGTTCAGGAAGGAAAGAAAAAATATATATTAATTTTTACAGATTCCAAATAATTAAAAGAATTCCTTGGTGAGTCCCATTAGACATCAATAAAGTAGTTGATGGAATAATGGTGTGAGGTCCAAGGCATGATTTCTAGGTTTATGCCCCCATTACCCTGACTGTGACTCATAACACCCCCACCCCCACCCCCGTTTTAGCCATTGCACTAAACAAGAAAAGCATAGTTACCGAAGCAATGTCTGCAGAGCAAAGATGTTTAACAAAAGAGATTAACATCAAAACTAATTAATCAACTTGATAAGCAAGTATTACCAGAACAGTACCAACACAATTTTCTCTTGTGTTATTATTGCAGCCTGTCACCTACTCTGTTATTAGAATTTCGGAAAATGTAAGGTTTCGTGTTTTTATTATACACTTGTCTACAAAATTAAGCTGGTAGCCCCCTTCTCTCTCTATTGCTTGATTTGCATTAAAATGGAAATAATCAAATTCTTATTTCATTAAATGCTACAAATATTAACAAATGGAGATGTTGAGTTTAAGCTAATTGAATCTAACTGTTCTGGTGGCATTCTGGTATCAAATCAACACAATTATTTCAAGTTAATTCATTATCAGTAAGTTCTAAAACAACTCCCAAGTATGCGGAAAATGTAGTTCGGGTTTCTATTATTTTAAGAGATTCCTATGTGATTACAAACCAGTAGAACATGTCTTAATCAACACAGGCATTTCAACCCATTGTGATTCTGGACGATGAGCTCTTGTGTTTGGGTGTGTTAGGTACTGTTGCATTAACTTAGCAACTGACCTTTGACCTGTGGCTTCCAGTGGTCGGCAAACTGCAGCTCGAGAGCCACATGCGGCTCTTTGGCCCCTTGAGTGTGGCTCTTCCTAAGCCTTAGGAGTACCCTAATTAAGTTAATAACAATGTACCTACCTATATAGTTTAAGTTTAAAAAATTTGGCTCTCAAAAGAAATTTCAATCGTTGTACTGTTGATATTTGGCTCTGTTGACTAATGAGTTTGACAACCACTGATAGCCCTCTGGAAGTTTTTATTCTGTTTAAGTTGAGAGCAATCGCACATGTCCTGTAAGCAAAGGATGTCTGTCAGCTAGTCAGATAATTGTCATTTTATCTCCTTCTTTCAAAGAACTAAAATAGTTGACTTCTTTTATTAACCCTTCTAATGTATTGTACATAGAAAGGGAAACAGATCTCTGGCGTATGTTGCGAAAGCCCGGGGGTGCAACATTTTCCTTGGTCTGAATCAGAAGCTTGGTGTTGTGTGAAAAGAAAGAAACCGCTCCTGCCCCGAGAAAGGGGAAGGGGGCAAGCCAGCCACATGCAGACAGCAAGCCTCCCTGTCACAAGCTGCATATTGCTGATGCCATCGATTCCCTTCTTTTTCTTACAGAACCGTCTGGGAACTTGTCAAGCTTTACTGAAGGTGATTTGCGTTCATTCATTCAACAGACCCTTGAATCTTGCACATTCTTGACTTGTAATATGGTAGCCAAGCCACTGCAAGGGAAAATTAATCAGTTAGTGGGAAGGAGCCCTGCGCTCTGTGCTGTGTGGTGATGTGCCCGGCCGGCCAAAGAGAAAGACCCCGGTGAAGTAGAGCACTTGGGAATTTCTGCTACTGCTTCCTCATCATTCATGCTATGAATATTCACCCACTTCATTTGCTTTTGCCAGTAAGCACTGCTTTGAAAAAAAAGAAAAAGGAAAAGAAAAAGATTCAATGGATTCCTGGGGCCTTGCATAACTCAGAAAATTGGTACTGGGTCAGAGGGACTCACTTTCAATGAATACAAATCTACTTGTGTTTGAAAATGGAAAAAAAAAATTGATATTGTCACCTGTTTCATGATTGATCTGTCTGGGTATAGCTGCTGCCCTTACTTCATTTCTTGGAAGTGCCGTTGTCAGCATTGTAATAACAAATTTATACAAATCAAATTTATAATTCAATTTCAGAGGTAAAATCTGCATGGCTGTCGCTATTGAATAATTTGATTCCTGCCTTGCTAGGTGGTGACACTGCCAGTTTCAAACGGAGATGCATTTGTATGTGGAACTGGCTCTCCTGTTGCTTAGACCCTGGCAAAACCTTGGTTGTGACTCTAAAATCCCCGATCTCACATTCTCAGTTCCCGTATACGTAAACGGATCGTCTCCTAATTTAAAACCGTGCTTCTTTTCCACTTGCTTCTCTGTTTTGAAAGAACGCTTTGAGCTGCAGGGTAAGAATGAATCGAGTTCACGTTATAGTTTCAGAGTCTGCAACCAAGTCAGGCATCTATACAGTGTTATGTTTTCTGTCTAAATGCCTTCATATAAGAATTTTAGGAGTTAACCATAAACGAATGAGTAAAAGTCATGCGATTTATCCAACAAGCAACCTAAACGGGAAAAAAAATAAGAAAAAGAAGCAGGGGTCATTTTCCTTGTGTTTCAAAGATGTTTCTCCTGAGCGATAGTCCCCGTTTTAGGCGCCAGTGTCATGCTGCGTCCCCTCCCCTGGCAAGTCATTTTCAGAAGTGAAATTTAATGGTAATAAAAGTGGCCTGCCACCATGTGACTAATTTGCAGTGTCAAGGCAGTGGAAACCAACATGTGGAAGAAAATTATTAATTTCCTGAACTCCAAAGCCAAAGTAGGCACAAAAGGTACTCTAATCTACCATGAGTTGGTTGTCTGTGGAGACACAGGAGCAATAAACCGTTCTCTTCCATAAGGCTTCTGAGTAAGCGTGCCTCTGAGTAGTGTTAGGACAGAAGGTTTCTATTCATGTAGAGGTCGGGGCGTGGAGATTGAAGAGGAAACCCGTCAGTGGGTCGTCAGGAATACTTGCCTTCTTCTAGAGCAGAGGTTCAAGGTGGCACTGCCATTTAATAACCATGAGAGCAGATGTGTCTGTTTATGAAAGGCCAAAGCATGACTGCAGTGGGAAGAGAGAGGAGATGCCATGGTTGCCTGTCTGAGCCTAACTCTGTCCTTAAGGAAACTGTCCCCCATGACAATTCTCCTTGGACACTGCAGCTGCCAACAGCTTCTGGTGGGTTATAAGATGCGATCGGTTAAGGTCTTGTAAGTACTTTTGCTTGCAGGACATGATCCATCGAATTATCCCTCATTTTAACCACCGTGAGATTCAGGGTCACCATGGCCTGGCTCATTATCCCATTGTCAATAGTTCATGACATCACACGGACCTCTGTGTTCACATTCACTAAACCTGGCTTGCACATATTAACTGACTCGTTTAAACGTATTTGGGTCTTGATTCTGCCATCAGCTAGTCTGTGCATCGATCCCCACATTGGAAAAATAATTCTTGTGAGAATGATTTTTAAAATAATGGAAGGGGGAAAAAACAATTTTTCAATGTAGACAAAATTACTAGACCATTGATAGCCCTAAAGCTCTGGTTGTTCCTCATGATTAAGTTTCTTGTCATTGGGGGCTTTTAACATCTGAATTTTCCAGATGGTTGCTAAGCCATCTTCACTAAACTGAAGTGGACACTATGGTGTTATTAAAAAACAAAGACTGTCCACATGAATGCAAATCTCCCAATAGAGATGAAGCATTAGGTCACTCAAGGAGTAAATTTGGTCTTTGTGATGGCAAACATCTGGATATTTGGGAAAATCTAGATGTTTGAATCACAGTTTTTCATCTGGTTGTCTGGTGTTGCCTAGAGAGACAGAAAATGCTCAGGTGTTGTAGGCAATGGAGTTTAACTTTCTTGTGCAGTAATCTACTGCTGGTGATATTCTGCTGCTAAATAAAAACTCTTTGTTGTGCAAAGAGAAGTAAATAGTGCAGAGAAATGCTATTTGATTCTTATTTACTTTCAACAAACACATGAATGAAGAGGTTTGGGAGGCTGTATTCACACGTGATTGCACCACAGGGCGGCTTCCGACACTCGGCCCTTCCTGGCAAGGAACCTTTTCATTCAGCCCTTTTCCATCTTCCATTATTTTGTAGTTACCCCTCTGCTCTTCACATAAGGTTAATCATTCACAATGTTTGACAGAATTGTTCAAGGGAATACAAATTTGTTAACTTTTATCCTTCAAATGGGAGTTTTAATTTTAAGTATTTCTTATATCTTTAGGCATAGAATAGTTTGAACTGCTTGATGCAGTTACTTCATGGTGAATTTTATAGTATCGAAAGAAGTAAAATATTTTTTTTCCCCAAATTAAAAAAAAAATACTTTTTTTTTCTTGTGGCTTGGTTGGTCGATGTCATTCTGATTGCCAAAGACCAACTGGTTATTGCATATTAGAATATTGGTGTTTTCTTTACAGTCACCATTAAAAGAAAAAAAATGGTATCAAAGAGAAATTGATTTTCCAGAAAGGATGCTTGAGCTATTCATACAACTCTTATAGTTATGATTCTTTGTGGACATTTCTTCCTTGTTTCCTCAGATTTGGCTCTGGATTGGTGAGCATGTGTATTTCCTCAAATTGTGTGCTTACCTTACTTACTGTTCCGAAGCTGGGCAGAGAAAGAGGCAAGCAATTCAGCCCAATTTTCTTTGAAGTGTGTTTATGTTGTAAAACTTTCCCCAAGGCGTTGACAACAAGCAGGCACACGGACCACTGGGAGGGACCGAGCTATGCAAAGATCATGAGGGGATTGCCAGGGAAAATCAAAATGTTTGTAGGTTCTTAGAAAGTGTTTTGGTTGTGTCAAATCCTACACTTAGTGCCAACTTAGAACGACTTCATGAGGTAGGCAGTTCCCTTCCTCACTGAGTCCCTCCTGCCATCAGATGCAGAAGTTTCCCGGAAATCAAGTGGCCACTCCACTTTGCGTACCGAAGGGCCCCAGCTACTGGTGTCATGGCTCTGTGCGAACTGTGTTTTGTAAATTCTCCTTTGGGGGCAGGTCTGTTTGCTAGTCACACACCCTTCAAAGCCTCCAGGATGACAAAGCTGCTACCCAACTTAGCTTTGCTTTGCTTTTTCCTTGAGATTTTTACTTCACTGCATCCCTTTCCAAATCATTTGTGCCTTCGTGTTATTGACAGGATGTTTAGTTCAATGTTTAGGTGAATTGGCAACAGAGAAGCGATGAGTTGGCAACTACAAAAACCGGAGACATTTTTTTCCAGTTATCTCTTATGTGGTAACTGAATGGAATTTATGGTTTAACAGAAAACTGAAAGTCCCTGTGTTGAAAATAATTACTGTTTTATTTTACTTTTTTTTTTTATTTGAAAGAGAGAGGAAGGGAGAGAGAGAGAAAAAAAAAACATCAATGTGAGAGTGAAACATCCATCAGTTGCCTCCCTCACGCACCCAGACTGGGGATTGAACCTGCAACCTGGGGATGTGCTCTGACCAGAAATCGAACCCACAACCCTCCAGTGAAAGGAACAACACTCCAACCAACTGAGCCACACCAGCCAGGGCATGTAATGGCTGTTTTAAATATGCTTAAATATATTCTATGACATGGTATCCTTTTACACTCTGGAATAGGTTCCTTTCTGGAGGGCAGGGCATGGAGGGGCTTGGTCTGGTGACGGAAGCACAGGGTCTGGGGGTCTGAGCACTCGTGTCCTCATCCTTGGTTGGTCATTTTAGCCTCAGAAACTCACATCCCACCTCATTTTCCCATTTTTCCATGCGTAAAAAGAGAGAATATTTATCTACCTACCTCATAAGGGTGTTGTGAAGAATACTTAGAGTTCTCAAAGTGCTTTGACCCTTGATAACTAGTATTAGCACAAAGGAGAACTGTGCACACCCGGGAACAGGCTGTAGTGGAAGAGGTGAGGCAGCTTAGGAGCACAACAGCAATAACTCGCCAAGCAAAGAATACCATCATTCTTCATCACTTAGTGAACGCGGGGATTTTTCCTTCAAAGGTCTATGTACAAGTCTTTTCAATTATCAGCTTTTTAACGAGAAAATTAACTCCTTTCATACAGAGAAGCTTCGTAGAGAACGACAATCTTCCTCTGAGCCAAACTGAATTTTACAAAACATTTCATTAAATGTGTCCAGAAAACTGGGCTCCTTCTGAGGCCTAAGGAGTCTGCATGCCTGATCCCACGCTACATTTTCCAGGATGCGTGCGTGATACTCTGGTTCAATACTAATGATTGCCACGTGGTGGTCTGGAACCCGCTGTCAGGAGGGGAAAATTTTAATAGATAGTATTCAAATTAGATTTGTGCGTTGTTTACAGTGAGATTCTCTTTCATCCCTAAGGTGACATGTCTCTCCCTTTACAACCCTTTAAGAGTGTAAAGCCTTATTTCTGCCTGGAACTCCTGAGTTGATGCATTTTCCAGATTATAAATATTTTAAATATTTCAGAGAAGTGTTTACACAGGGCTTCAGCTTCACATTGATACACACATGTACTTGCACGGACGTAGATGGGAATAACATTAAAGGACAAAGGGTGGGAAAACCACCACAAACACCATCCTAGACAACTTCCTCCCAAAGTTCCATGTTTTCTTTTTACCTAAGCGTGTGCTAAATAACATGATTTGTCCATATTGAGTCATGGAGGTGATATTCTAAAGTAAAAACACACCCAGGGACTATACTAACAACACAGATAATGTTTTAATGCTGTGACTTCATGGAGCAAAGTTGTGCATAAGTATTGTCATTGTGCCCTTACTTAATAATTATATTCCTTTGCAAAACAAATTTGCAGGCTCTTGGAAATACAAAATAAGGTTTCAGAAAGTTTATCTCAATAAGAGGGTTAAAAAATCACGTTGCACCTGGAGCTGACACCACATCCACGTTCAACAATCTTCTGATTCCAAAATTCAGTTGCCAGTGGTAGGTCAAAGGCTTAACATTTCAGATTGCTCACACATTTCCCATGCATGGTATTAAGCTTTCTGAAGCATGAATTTAACCCAAGCAATTATCTGATCCATTAACAAAAATTTGTGTCACTACACCAGACTTAGATAAATATTCTTTTTTCTAGACTCCAAAAATGAGTATAGAAGTGAGTCAAAATAATGTGGGCTTCTTTTCCCCCCAGGTACCATCATCAACACTTTTTCAACCAAAAGTGCAGCCGAATATCCTTTGCTATAAAGGGAAATATCCATGTCTTTCCTTTGTTTTTACACAAGAAAACCGAAATTGACTAGACGTGAGAGCCTGGAAATAAGAACAGGTGTGGCAGCTTTTCAGGTGGACTGGCTCGGGTGAGAGAAGGGCAGTGGGGAGAATGTGTCATTGGGAGATTTTTCCATCAGGGCGCAAAACAGAATCTAACAGTGTGAGAGCTGGACAATTCTTTGAAATGGTAGAATCTCAATTCTAGAGGAAAAAACAGGGGGATACAACATGTTATTAGATATAAGCTATACATCTAATTCCTGGGGAAAAGGACGTTTGAATGCCCCATACATTTTATTCCTTTTAAGGCTTTTCAGCCCACATGAAAATTTCCAGAGTCTTGCCTGAAAACCAGAGACTCCTGAAAACGATTTTTTAGCAAAGATAAATGTGATTATACTGCTATGGACCAGCCATTATGTAAATCATCACGTGTGATGCTTTTTTAGATGTTGCTATCAACTTTCATGGCTACTTCCAGTTAACATTCTATCCCTAAACAAGTGGTAAAAACACAGGAAAAAGTCTCATTTGCTCAAAACAGAATGTTTTCCAACTTCTTTATATCCATATTGCTGTCATAAAACTCCTTTCCTGAGGGTAGGAGATAGCTGAAAGACGAAGCTTTTGGTCGATTGCTCATGGACGCTCTCACCTGATGCCTCACTTTAGTGAAGGGGGCAAACAGCAGAGAGAGGCCCTTGGGTGGAGAACTTTGCCGCTGCCAAATTGTTTCTGCTATTCTTTTCAGTTCCCAGATGAGATGATGATGAATATGCAAATTGGGTTTTTCCCTTTCTCAGAACAAGGAGGGTAACCAATGAGCCAGCGTCCCTCCCACTTTGAAACCAAATAGTGCATTGAATTTAGGGCTAAGACAAAACTATTTTAAACGCAAGAGCAAAAATTGTCCTTCCTATGGATACTGTTCTCGATTTTTATTAAATTCTTCTTGCAGTTTAGACCAGAAATTTCTAGGAATGGTAGCTAATGCCACTTTGTTATAGCTCCAATGCAGAAATGGTGAAAACATGAGCTGCAAACAAAATCACTGGGGATACAGACTTCCTTTATACTGACCAAGCAAATTGGAAACAAATATCGCTATCACTAATGTTCTGCTTTAATTAATAACATCTGATAGGAAAATAGAAGCATTTATACCACGGCACCGTATAAACCTGCTTTCAAATGACAAGGATTTTTGCTACTGATGTTTGTCCTTCATTCTCCAGTTATTTTAAGTAAATAAGTTTCACATCTAACTACCTCAGCTCGTGTTGTTTAATTTAGAAACATGAAATCATGCACTTTGTAACCAACAAGTTTTTCATTTAAAGTTCCAAAAGGATACTCGGTGCAAAGCAATTTTCAAAAATGTATGTATGACCTAAGCAACTCAACCTCAGGAGGTGCACTTCATTCTGTCTGTTTGTTTCCGTTGGATTGGGGGTAAAGAAAATCCTCATTTCCACTCCACACACCAAGAGAAGCTGCTCTATATTTGCTTAATTTGCCTTAAACATATTGTGCTCCTTTCCCTGTTCAATTTTTCTTTTTTCATTTGAAACCTATCTCTGAAAAAGAAACTGTAACAGGTGGCAGATGAACCGCAGACCTAAGAGAATGGACCGGTCGTTTCTCAGTTCCCTGTTGTCAGCTCTCTGCATGACATCCTGATTGCCATTCCTGTGCTCCTCTCTTCCCCGGGACCATTACAGAAATCAGGTCCGAGAGACCGTGTGTGTGCGCGCGCGCGCGCGCGCGCGCGTGTGTGTGTGTGTGTGTGTGTGTGTGTTTAGGAACCGTGTGACATTCCCCCCACTACAAGCACAGTGCCTGGACCCGAAGGACAACCTTGGCAGCTCTTGTGCTTTTACTTTGTGAACATTGTACAAATGTATTTGGCCTTTTATTCCAAATGAAGACTTAAACTAGTTACTAATTTTTTTTTTCCTTCCTGTAAATATATATATTTAAACTCCATGTATCCAAGCATCCCTTTAGCATTCAGATTATAAGAGTGTCTTCATTGGCCGGAGGCCGCTGCCCCGGGCCGCGGTCCCATGTGCTCTAGTTGAAAGCACAGTGTGTGGAGTATTTGATGTTCTGCAGTACCATCGTTCTTTTGGTCTGTTAAGTAAGTTGCAATTCGTGATGAAATGAAGTGGAAAGTAGTGCTTCATGATGAACAAGTTTCCTTGGTTACATGATTTTTCTTGTAAAACTTTTCAAAAAAGAAGAAAAAAACTTGAAATTTTATATATTTGGATTTTGTAGATTTTTTTTATTTTATTGCAACACAAGGTACCAAAATCATTAAATAAAGTACACTGTGGTCATTTTAACAGAAGTCTGAGTTCTTCATTCTCCCTAAGTTTAGGAAGAGAGCAGGGCATTGTGGGGGTAAGACGGGAAGATGGGAGGAGAAAGCCATATCATAGGCATGGTCTCAAGACAATGTGATTGAAACCTTGAAATTAATAGAGCTGAGATCTGTCAAGTCGGAAATAAATTTAAATTAAATAGATTTCTAGGATATGTTTCATTTATTTTATTTCTGAAAAGTGTCAAGAATGTCTCTAGAACCACTATTAAAACAAAGAGATGTTTCAGATCGCAAAGAGAATTAAAAATACAAGTAATTTGTTTAAACATTAATAAAAGGAAAAAATGTCAGTGAAAACAAGCACTATTTCAAAAAAATGATGTGTCTAAGTGCCTGATTTTTCTACAAAAATGCTTTATGTAACTGTTTTTTCTTAAAATAATTTTTTGTTGTTGTTGTCCTACTGGTTTTTAAAAGCCTTCCTTTATAAAATGTTAAAAGGAACCCATAACATGAGCTCTGTCTATATATATGTACAAACTACTTTGGATAACAAATAGGAACAGATAAAGAAAACTATTGGAACAAAGAAATGAAATTTTTTTAAAAGAATGTACTTGTTTCTTTTTTTAGAGAAATTTATTAGAGTTTCCCTTTTTTTCTGACTATAATAGTAACACTTGCTAAATGTAAAAATATTTGAAGCTCACCATTTTAATGTGCTTCTTTTCAGTCCTTTTTGTAAGCATTTATATTTTTGACATTATGGTTTTAACGATTTTTAAAAAATTACAAGCATTGATAGGCATGTTATCGGGGTTATAAATATTAATAAAACACTTTTTTTATTCCTGAAAGAATACAGACAAGTAGGGAAATGAGTCCAGGAACACTAATTATTATAGTATTTGGTGGTAAAAGCAAAAGTAGAGATCTATGCAGTCTATTCTGGGAACATCTAACATAGCCTAGAAGGGTGTCGGTGCCGGATGGGGCCACACCATGGAGGGAGCCTCAGTCTTAAAACGAATGGATAAAACAGAGTCCTCACCCCACCCTGGATGAACCAAAGACATGAACAAAACATAAATTTATACTGTGTTGAGCTACTGATATTTTGTGGTATTTGTTACAGCAGGTAACCTTTCCTGACTTTGCAAGGAGCATTTCAGGGACCAATGATGGTACAATTAGCTGAAGAAGGAGTGTAATTAGACTACTCTCTACCTGAGATCCAAAAATTAGTAAGAAAAGAAATGACCCTTTGTCTATATTCTCACATGTTCTCTACAATGAGTGGGTATTGTTATTGTAATCTGAAAACAAATAAAATGTGTATTTAAGGGGAAATATTTTTAAAAGAAAACCACACCATATCCCTGAATTAGAAAACTTAATTTGGTAAGGAATGTAATTTGCCCATAAGTGATCTGGAAACATAATACAACTCCAAACAAAGCCACAAAGATGTTTTATAAAACTTAACAAAATGATTATAAAGTTTATAGAAAGAATAAAAATATTAGAATAACCAAGCATTTTGTTTTCAAGTAAAAGTGTTGACAGAATTTTGCCTTCCCAGACTATTATAAGGGTACACTGCCAGCACAAGAATATATTAACAAGTCCAGAAATAGAATCTGTACATATTAGATAAATAAATTTAGTTTATGATAATTTTAAATCAACAGAAAATAGATAGTCTTAGGATAACCAGCTCACCACTAGAGACATCTTTTATCTCTTACCCCCCGCCTCCAAATCAGAGCATATCCTATGTAATAAAAGGCTAATATGCAAATCGACAGAACAGCAGAATAACCAGTCGCTATGACATGCCCTGACCACCAGGGGCCAGACACTCAATGCAGGATCTGCCCCCTGGTAGTCAGTGCGCTCCCACAGGGAGAGCACTACTCAGCCAGAAATCAGGCTCATAGCTGGCGAGCACAGCGGTGGTGGCGAGAGCCTCTCCTACCTCAGCAGCTCTAAGGATGCCTGACTAAGCCATCAGTCAGACATCCCCTGAGGCTCCCATACTGCAAGAGGGCACAGGCAGGGCTGAGGGACCCCCCCCCCCCCACCCCGCCAAGTGCACGAATTTCGTGCAGCAGGCCTCTAGTAAAGATATAACTGCAAAAACAAATACAATTGCAAAAAGAATATATCAATATCACCTGAGATGGGAAATATTTCCTAAGTTTTATTCCAAATTTGAAAGAGAGAGGGGGGAGGAAGAGACAGAGGGAAGAGGGAAAGAGGGGGAGAGAGAAATTATAATTGATAAGGAAGTAGGCTAAGTAGATATGTGTAGATATATGTAGATAGATAGATAGATAGATAGATAGATAGATAGATATAGATATGTGTAGATATATATATATATATATATATATATATATATATATATATACACACACACTAGAGGCCCAGTGCACAAAATTCGTGCATGTGTAGGGTCCCTAGGCCTGGCTGGAGATCAGGGCTGATCGGGGTCTTCCTTCCCCTGGCTGCCAGCTGCTAGCTGGGACCTTCCTTTGCTCTGTGCTGCCCCCTGGTGGTTAGCACACATCATAGCGGGCAATCAAACTCCTGGTTGGTCCAATTCCTGAGGGAACAATTTGCATGTTAGCCTTTTATTATATAAAAATATATATATATATATATATATATATATATATATATATATTTCCATTACTGTCCATAAAAGAGAAACAGAACTGTCCAAAAGTCAACTGAAAAAATATTGAACCTACTAGATTGAATGAATATCCTAAAATGTATATACAAAGATGTTTATAACAGGAAAAATTAGAAATAACTGAAAAACCAAACAGTAAGAAACAAACTATGATCATCCTTATAATGAAACACTCTGTAACAATTAAAAATAATACTTTAAAAGTAACTTTATTGCATTAAATAACAATATTAATTGCTAAAACTTCATTTTGAAAGTAAAGAACAAAGAAACCAGAGTCTTGGTAAACCATAGATAAAAATGCATTAATACACGCTTCGGCCAATAGGACACGGTGGAGGCATGGCTCTACCAGGCCCAAGCCTCTCCTCCTTCCTGGAACTCAGCCCCCATATTGATAGGAAGCCCCAGTAGCCGCGTGGAGGAGGAGGATGGCCCAGCCCCATGAGTCAGCATATTCCAAAGTGGATCCACCTGTCCAGGTTGAGCCACCCAGGCGATGTCACAGGCCCCAGATATGAGCTGCCTCTGCCAAATCCTGTCCACAGAGCAAATAAATGTTGTTTTAAATGAGAAAAAAGTAAAAATTAAAAATGCAGTAGTACATTAGAATATCAAGCAAATAGTGGTGTAATGAGCAAAGAATATTGAAAGGAAGAAGAATTGGCTCTAGCTAAATATGCAGCTACCTAACAATAGTCTTGTCTGACACACCAGTCGATCAGTGAGTATGCAATTGGCAACTATAATAGGTGTGAATTGAATTTATTTGACCGACTTTTGAAAAAGTTGTAATTGTGCAGAGGAGCAGTTGAAAGCTGCTCTGAAGAATTTGTTCCTAAAGTGTTTGGGTCCGGAGAGACTTTTTTTTTAAAAAAGGCTGCATTTTTCAGACAATGAAAGTAAGGACTAAAACAAGAGGTGATGAGAAATGGCCATCTTGAACATGCATGCCAAAAACCAAGACGGTTGAAGGAGTCTCATAAAGAAACCACCTCTGCTTAATCAATAGTGTCAACAGTTTCACAGCACCTACTACATGCAATAGGGTTGCAGCTGAAGAAGAGGATCAAAAACCAACAACTACCTAAACAATGTAATTGAATCAGGGCTGTCTTTAAATCCTACCCATTTCCAGGTAATTTCCTTACTATTCCTCTCTTATGACCAAGCCTGCCAAGTATCTTGTTCTGTCCTGACCCTTCACATACGAGATGCCCAGGCTGCCTTTTGATCTCACAGACAAGCTGATAGACATAACCTCTGGCCCTCCTCCTAAAAATCAAAATCTATCTGTACTTACAGCCATCCTTGCCACTGTCTCCAAGAGACATTCCTACAGCTTTTCCCAAGGTACAGCTTCCACCTGTGTTTTTAAATTCCATCAGTTTTTACTTTGTTTATAAGACATCGCTTCAACTACTCTCCCCTGTCTTTCATATCTCTCCTGAGGTCATTTTCATGCTGTGCACCATCGTGCTGCAATCCACCGGAACAAAACCAAAAAACCTTGTCTCATCGCTCTCTCCTCCTCCAGTCCTCTCCCTTTCCTTTTGTTCTATTCTTCTTGAATAAAGAATTTGCAAATTTAACAGGATTCATTCAAAAGTAAAAAAAAAAAAAAGGTGAATTCCTTCAGAGTAGGGATTATGTCATGAATTTTTTCAATGAAGTGAAGAGATGAATATCACTGTAGACAAATTTTAAGACATTATTGGAAGCTCACTTTTCTCATTTAAAGGGTGGGGGTTTAGGTGAAGGTAGAGCTGCTGTAAGAAAGCAGCTGACACAGTGGCTATGACTGTAATAAATAGCAGACGTTATGCTACTAAATTCACTCTCCAAAATATAAATAAGTTGCTCATTCTCAAGTTCAATGGCCTTTTTATTTTTCCTACTACTTGACTTTTCTGGCTGCATTTGATGTGTGCATGTTAAAGACTTGGGATTTTTAAATCTTTATATTTGGGGTTTTTTTTTAATCCGTATATTTTTGTTGTTTTTTTAATCCTTCATTTCTGTTCTTCACTGCCAACTCTACTCTGAGAATTCCTAACCTGATGCACCTAAACCTGACCTGAGGTCCCTCAATTAATGCTGAAGACACAGGCCCCAAAGTTCATCCTAAGCTCTGTGTGCTAGGAGTGTCCAACCCAGGGTCTGCTAGGTCTAAGCAAAACTGTTTATGAGGCAGTCCAAATGGGCATGTGTGTGTCACATAATAGCCTACCCAGTCACATTCCCTTGGGTAAGAGCACCTCTTCCTATAACATTCCAAGCACTTGCCCTTTGGTAGTGATATGACGCACTCACCATCTAATAAAACATAGAGACAATTAGCACCAAATGCAATAAAAATGCATGCCTGAGAAATTTAACCAGCAGTGACCTAGTGTAAATGGTGGAGTTATGTCGATCTGTGCTGCTTGGTCACAATGTAATCCACAACAAACCCACCTCTCAGCAATGCAAGAAAACAAGCATCTAGGATTTCTTCCCCACAGGTCTAGACAGGTGCAATGGGGAATATAAAGATAACTGAGAGCCCACCAGAGGCTCAGAGCACTGTGGGAAAGACAAACTTGTACACAAGCAAACCTAATGCAGGGTCTACTAAAATCTGTAGTATAACACAGATAGCAGCAAATGCTATAGAGCAGTGGTTCTCAACCTATGGGTCGCCAACCTTTGGGGTCAAATGACCCTTTCACAGGGGTCGCCTAAGACCATCGGAAAACACATATATAATTACATATTGTTTTTGTGATTAATCACTATGCTTTAATTATGTTCAATTTGTAACAATGAAAATACATCCTGCATATCAGATATTTACATTACGATTCATAACAGTAGCAACATTACAGTTATGAAGTAGCAACGAAAATAATTTTATGGTTGGGGGTCACCACAACATGAGGAACTGTATTAAAGGGTCGTGGCATTAGGAAAGTTGAGAACCACTGCTATAGAGGAACTGGGAAGGAAGAAACGAATGATGACTGGCAGATCTGAAATATGCTGTTGAAAGAGATGTTTTGTGCAAGGTCTTAGGGGTAAGAAATATCTCATCAAAAAGAGTAGAATCTTTTTAAAAATCTCTATTGTTGAAAGTATTACATATGTCCCCTTTTTCCCCCACTGACCCCTTCTAGCCCACACCCACTCCCCACCCCAGGCCTTCACCACCCTATTGTCTGTGTCCTCGGGTTATGTATATATGCAAAGAAGTTCTTTGCCTGATCTCTTCCCACCCACCCACCCATCCCCCCCTTCCCTTTGAGATTTGACAGTCTGTTTCATCCTTTTCTAATGTCTCTGGATCTATTTTGTCCATCAGTTTATTTTATTCATTGGATTCCACATACGAGTAAGAAAGAGAGAAAGAAAAGAAGTAGAATTTTGACAGATGGAAAAAAAAATGTATGATTTTTGGTTGTTCACTAAGGTTTTAAACTGTAATGAAAACCAGTTTGTGTTACTGTCATTAATTACTGTTACGGTATCACCACCCAATGGCTCTATTTACAGACCAGGATAATAACTTCCCTTTCAAAAAAGTCTGCTTACTTGATTGCCAACAATGTGCTTCGCCATAGGTTTTGATTGACTTAAAATAGTGGTTTTCTTTTTTTTTCTTAGAGACTTTTGTTCAAATCAAACTCTATTTGAAAAGGCAGAGCCCCTTCCCCAGCTTCTTCTTCATACCCCATCCCTCCCCACTTTAGCTCCCAGCACAATTTGAAAACCAGAAATATAAATAAAAACTCACTGCACAGCTAGCTGCTCAGGCACAAACACCAACATTGCCTTAGATGTAGATAGACACATTCCCCAGAGCTCATACCCTAATGCATTTCTAAAAACAGCGTGTGTTACAGAAGGTGGCACACAGGTGGTGGGTGTTACTTGTCTCAGTCAAAATGAGCTCTTCCTTGAATGTGCATCTTGCATTCTGAGTAGGAGTTCTTACTTGGCCCAGGGGACTGAATTTTGAGATAATTAGGGTCCTGGTGGTGTACCCCTCCCAAGTTGATCAGCCAGGGTTGGCCGACATTCAACACAGGCAGCACTTCCCTTTGAGGCTGTCCTATCAGAGCGAAGGTCCTAGTTAGTTCTGACAGTGCAATTATTGAAAGCTCCAGTAAACACGGAAAAGAATACAGCCACTGGCAGCCATTATAAGGAAGTATCAAAGCACACTATCAGAAGTAGAGGGAATGGCAAAAAGGTTAAGCATGTTCTTGCCTACAAAGATACCTTGCTAAAGTAAATACCTGGGCTGCCTCCTAGGCCTTTGCAAGTGAGCAGAAGCCTGAGGAAATGAAAACCGGCCCCTTTGCTCGCCCAGAGCCCCACAGGGGTCCTTTGTGCCACTGTGGAAAACAGCGGGGCTGCGCCCATCCTCAGTGGCTCAGTGGTTGAGCATGGAACTATGAACCAGGAGGTCACAACTCGGATTCCCAGTCAGGGCATAGTATACCCGGGTTGCAGGCTTGATCCCAAATTGATCCTGCAGGAGGCAGCCAATCAATGACTCTCTCTCATCATTGATGTTCCTATTTCTCTCTCCCTCTCCTTTCCCCTTTGAAATCAATAAAGGTGCATTAAAAAACAACAACAACAGTGGGCTGCAAGTAACAGTTCAGTATTTCTTTCTCCTCTAAAAACATTTCACTTCACATTTAATGAGAATTTACTATGCATGTATGAATACCACAATAGATACTACTTCTATCATATCCATTCTTACCAGGCCTTCTCCAAATTTGATGACCACAGTGGCCCTTTCATGGCTTCTTAGTCCATCTTTCTCTTCTCATTCCTGCTTCCTTTATTCTTTCTTTTCCTTGGTTTCATTTCCTTTTGCCATCTCTGGAAATTTCTCCATTAAATTGCTCTATGTTGCATCTATGAATTATGCCTCTGTCTTCTTTTAAAAGTTTCTTTTAGCCCTAGCCGGTTTGGCTCAGTGGATAGTGCGTCAGGGTCCCCGGTTCAATTCCCATCAAGGGCACATACCTGAGTTTCGGGCTTGGCCTCCAGTAGGGGGCATGCAGGAGGCAGACAATCAGTGATCCTCTCTCATCGTTGATGTTTCTTTCTTCCTCGCCCTTCCTCTCTGAAATCAATAAAAGTATTTTTTTAAATGTCTCATTTTCTGTAGAAGTGTCTACACAGGCAGGTATTTGCTTGCTCTCCACATCTTTTTATTTTCTTTTTTAGAAAGAAGTGTGCTGGCATTTCTCATTAATCAGCTGCAATTGTTCTGAAGAATTCACTCACTATATTTACAAGTTTGCAGCTGCAGCAAAACTTGCATGCTTTGGGATTTTTCAGATTGCTTCCCATACTTAATTATTGTGCAAGATATAAAGGCTGCACCTGGTTTTAGAGTTGTAAATATCTTAGTGAATGTGATTTTATAAACAAGGAGAAAATATATTTGGGCTTAATGGAGGTCCCTAGATGATATCATTACCTTCAATAAAATTGTCCTCAGTAGAGCAGTCACAATTTCTCTAGGGTTCAAAGACGCTATAAAGCTCTCTGTGCCAGGAAAGGGTTTTCTGTGCCACTCTACAGTGTCATCTTTATATATAAAAAGCCAGCGACTGGAACGCCAAAACGACCTGAACAACCAGTCGCTATGATGCCCACTATGGCCAGCGAACTGGCCCAATCGAGGAGTGGGGCCGGCCAACCTCTCCTGTGGCCCTTCCCCCTAGTCAGCCCCACCCCTGATCACCCCCCCTACCCCAATAGGGGGCGGGGTCTGCCCCCAACCTCCTGCAGCCCTTCCCCCTGGCCAGCCCTGCCCCTGATGGGCCCCCACCACCCCGATTGGCCTGCAGCCTCTCCCCCCAGCTGACCCCACTCATGTTTGCCCCCCTTACCCAATAGGGGGCAGAGCCAGCTAGCCAACCTCCTGCAGCCCCTCCCCCTGCCCGGCCATACCTCAGATCAGCCCCCCTACCCCAATCAGGGGCAGGGCTGGCCAGCCAACCGCCTGTGGCCCCTCCCCCTGGCCAGCCCCACCCCCAATGGGCCCCCACCATCCCGATCAGCCCACAGCCCCCTCCCCACAGTCAGCTCTGACCCTGACTGGCCCCATCCCATTTGGGAGGCTGGGCCAGCTGGCCCACCGCCCACAGCCCCTACCCATGGCCAGCCCCCCCTCCAATCGGCCCCCCCACTCCAATCAGGGGTGAGGCTTACCAGCCAATCACCCTCAGCCCCTTCCCCCAGCTGGCCCGGCCCTGATCAGGCCCTGATCAGAATGGGCCAGCCAGCCAACCTCCCACCGTCTCCTCCTCCCCCTGACAGGCCTGGCCCCAATCACCCAACTGGAGCCAGTTGGCCAGACCCCACCCATGCACAAATTCGTGCACTGGGTCTCTAGTATATCTATAATTGTTGTATTTTATTATTAGTTGTTGTTAATCTCTTACTGTGCTGCCTAACTTATAAATTCAACTTTATCATAGGTCTGTATGTATAGGAGTAAACATAGTACATATAGGGTTCAGTACTATCTGCAGTTTCAGGCATCCACTGGGGGTCTTAGGACACATTTCCCATGGGTAAAGGGGGACTAATGTATTGAATTTAATCATTAAGGTTGGGAGGTAAAGGGATTAAAACTTGAATACATTTATAAGTGCATTTCCTTATTTATTCGCTAAGAGATTTGAAATGTATGACTGAAAAAGACTTGCCCTTTATTTTAATATTATAAACAATGTTGCTGTTGCTACAGAAATTTCTTCATATTTGTTCAATCTTGTTTCACTTACAAATGTTTGGTAGAGGTTAAATTTTGGAAGGGCCATATTTAGTTGAGGTAAAGGCCTTGGTTGTTTCTTTAATAGTTTCACTGACTTTGTCCTTTGGGGACTTATCCAGCTGACAGTGACCATGAAAATGTTATAATAGCAGGGGCTGGGCAGGTCATTTTTCCTGTGGGAGGTCTATGGCAGTGAGGACAGCTATTTTTGTCACTAAATGTGTTAAAGTTACAATTAAGTAAGGAGTTGACAGGCTTACTTCGACCTTAGGTGATAGAATGACCAGTAATGATGATGAATCTACAACCTTCCAATACAGAAAATCATTCCTTAATAGGCATTTAATTCACCTTTGGTTGTATTATTACATTTTCTTGAGAAATTTTCTCCAGATTCTAGGACTATTACAAGACCATTTCTATTTCTTATGACAATACACTACAAGAAACTTGTATGAAACAATAGTATTGTTAAGTATCCTTAGTGAAATTCTGAAATTAAAATTAATTATTCAAATGCCTTTGATCTAATTAGCTATGGATAACCTAAGATTAGGTGATCAAAAGAAAAATGTATATCTATCTGCTTTGGATATTTTCTACACATTTTCTTTGTTGTTGTTAATTCACATCTAAGAATATTTTTCCATTGATTTTTTAGACAGAGTGGAAGGGAGAGGAAGACAGAGAGAGACAGAGAGAGAGAGAGAGAGGAGAGAGAGAGAGAGAGAGAGGCATTAATGTGAGGAAGACACATCAATGAGTTGCCTCCCACACATACCCTGATCAGGCCAAGGATCAAACTTTCACTAGACTCGAACCCCAGAACCTTCAGTCCATGGTTCAATACTCTAACCACTGAGCCAAACGGAGTGAGGCTTTCCTATACATTTTCACTCCTCTTCCTGCATGTCTCAGGTGACACAACTGCATTTGTACACTCCTTGGGTGACAGACCCAGACCTGGATACATACAGTGAAGAAGAGCCAAATGGACTGGAAGGAGCCATGGCAAATGAACAAAACTGTCCTTTCAGGGAAGATTCTTAGCATTATCATGGAGTCATTATGAAACACTTCTGAGAGGACTCTCAGCACTGAACAGTAAGAGTCTCAGCAGATTTTCTGAAGTCAGATTATCTGTGTTCAAATCCTGGCTCTACCATTTCTTCTCTGCAACTTTCAGCAAGTTATTTAACATCTCTGACTCCTAGATGTTATTCTTTCATCATCAGTTAATGGGGACGTTAATAATCCTGACCTCACAGGGTGTTTGGGCTGAATTCTGTACCCCAAAATTTATATTTTGTGATCTTAACCCCCAGTGCTTCAGAATCTATCTGACTATTTGGAGATAGTGCCTTCAACGAGGTGATAATTTAAAACGCAGCTATTAGTGTGAGCCCTAATCCAGTCTGACTGGTATCCTCACCAGAAAAGGAAATGTGGACACACTGAGGGACACCAGCGATGAGCACACAGAGGAAAGGCCATTTGAGGACATTGCAAGAAGGCAATTGTCTGCAAGCCCAGGAGAGAGGACTCAAAGACACCAACCCTGCTACCACCATGACCTTGACCACTAGCCTCTAGAACTGTGAGTAAATAAATCTCTGTTGTTTAAGTCACCTTGTTATGACAGCTCTAGCAAACTAATATACAAGGTATATTGAGGTATCATGAGGACTAATAAAGGTTCATGAATTTCACTATTATTATTCGGTTTATAAGATTTATATTTTTACTTCTTGCTTCTATGTTCTAAATCTGTCATAAACATGAGGTAAAATTCTGCTAATTAAATCATTCTACTCCACCAATGCTCATGTGTTCTCTGCAAGCCCTTTACCATCTCTGAGCTTCAGTTTCCATATCCATAAAAGAAGGAGACGGCATTCTTTAATCTCTAAGAAAATCACGTTCATCTAAAATTAGTGATTTGAATGAATTCAGGTTTGAGGAAAGAAGCTACGCTAAGGAGTATGATTTGGCTCCAGCAACAAGCAGTTAGGCCTCGGCTAGGAGAGGAACAGAAAGAGCGGTTGTGCCCCTGATGGGCCAGCTCAGGGAGGGGCCTCTGACACTCCCCTCAGAGCCTCCAGCTCCCCGGGTCTAAGGAAGACAAATACAACATATTCTACTCAGCCAGAGAAAGAACAAAAACTATTTGGGGTTGAGCAGAGTGAAAGACATTTCATTAGAGACAGTCCTCGAATGACATCAAATATCAAAAAGAAACCGTAGCTTAAATAAATAAATAAATAAAAATACTTGAAAATTAATTTAGGAGTCATAGCTAGCATTCTAGGGACAGAAGGACATAGAATAAGAGACAAGAGAATGTGGAGAACCGATGACAAAATCAGAGCATGCCCTGACTGGTTTGGCTCAGTAGATAGAGCGTCGGCCTGCAGACTGAAAGGTCCCAGGTTCGATTTCAGTCAAGGGCATGTACCTTGGTTGCGGGCACATCCCCAGGGGGGGGTGTGCAGGAGGCAGCTGATGTTTCTTCCTCATCGATGTTTCTAACTCTCTATTCCTCTCCCTTCCTCTCTGTAAAAAATCAATAAAATATATTTTTGAAAAAACAAACAAAAAAAAACCCCAGAGCATTTAATAAATAGCCTTGATGTGCAGAGCACGGACTTAATATCCAACATACTTAACTCTGGCCACATATCTCGACTTCTTCCTGGAATAAAATGAATTATTGGAAAATGGGGCATAAAAAATGGCTCAAATGAAAGAAAGATATATGCATTTGGTTTACATTTCAGCACATTTTAAACTGCCTTTCACATAAATAAAAATAATTAGCACAGATACATATCACCCAAGTAATGAGGATTATTTGCTGATTATATGAGGATTAATTTTTTTATTCAAATTTAACCCTGGAAGAGCATCATGGGCCCTTTTAGAAGCTGCTATCTTCTCTTAGCTGTCTGTAAATATCATTCTAATTTTTCCTGTACAGTGAGTATGCATTTGGGAAATCTTGTTCCCCAAGCAAACTCTCAGAGGGGTCCACTTGCAAACTTCTGCTCCATCACCGTAGAGAAAAATATAACATTATCGCAAGGCCTAGCAGTCATTAGCTGGGGAATCAATTACTCCAGAGACATCTCATTCTCCTTCCCTCACTGCCCAGAGCACAATTGCTTCTAAACGGAAATGAAGCCAAGCTCCAGCTCTCTCCAGATGGGTTAGGATATTTTATCAATGGGGAAAATGAAAAGTAGGGATACAAATGTGTGTAACTCATATAAAACGTATGCGTTACCTTTCCTAATTCGGGTAAAGAAAAAACATTCTAGAGTGCCATTTTTAAGAGGAAATCTCACAGAATTTCCTATCTGGTGCATTTTCTTTTAGCAATTCTTTTTAATATGTTTTCATTGATTTCAGTAAGAGGAAGGGAGAGGAAGAGGGATAGAGAGATAGTGACATCAATGATGAAAGATAATCACTGATTGGCTGCCTCCTGCACTCCCCACACTAGGAATCGAGCCCACAACCCAGGCATGTGCCCTGACCAGGAATCGAACTGTGACCTCCTGGTTCATAGGCCAATGCTCAACCACTGAGCCACACCGGCCAGGCATATTTTTCTTTAATATGAGCCTTTTGTGGAAACCTTAAAGGGGAGGGACTGATGTCTCCCCACTCTTATTTCAAAAACAAAAACCCCTCCTAATGATTCTAGAGGCAGTGACACATTATGGAGTAGAAAAAAGATTCAACTGAGGAACAGAAGACGAGGGCTTTCATTCTGATTTGCTACCAATTGTCTGATTTTAGCCGAGTCACTTAAATTCCAAAAACATTCAGTTTCCTCAAATATCAAGTGACAAGTTAGTCTCTAGGAGCCCTTCTGACTCTAATATTCTCGATTCTCGAGCACCTGTATATTGCTCTCTAACGATATTTATCTCCCTCCAAGTTTCCCCCTGGAAACTGAATCAGGTGCCCCGTTAACCAGGTGCCCTGAGCTTTGCACCAGACAGTGCAAAGCACAGCATCTTCTCTACCTACAAGCAAATTGGAGCTTAAAGGCAGCTCTTGAATCCTTGCATCCAGAAATCCCAGTGGAGTTATCAATGCATTTAATGTGCACACATGTATGTCATCTGTGTGAAGTTCACTTTTAGGAAAGAATTGCAGGATAAATGTACAAAAATAAGGAAAATTCTGAAAATGAGAACAGTAGGGCGATCTAGCCCTCCAACAAGTTATTAGTGGTACAAATAATTAAGAGAACAGTACTGGAGTATGGATGGGCAGGGAGACTGACACAGAAGAACGAGTCCAGAAATAAATCCATATAGAGATGAGCATTTAGCTAGAACAAGAGAGGCTCTGCAAGCATTATGCTAAGTGAAACAAGCCAGTCAATGAAGGAAAAATACCACATGATCTCACCCATTCATGGATAATAAAGACCATTACAAACTTTTGAACAATAATAGATACAGAGGCAGAGCTGCCTCAAACTGATTGTCAAACTGCAGTGGGAAGGCCAGGGAGGGTTGGGGGACAGGAGGGAGGGGAGTAAGAGATCAACCGAAGGACTTGTATGCATCCTTATAAGCATAACTAATGGACATAAGACACTGGGGGGTAAGGGAGGGCAGGGGTTTGTCAAGGGCGGGGGGGGGAGGACACTTATGTAATACCCTTTGTAATACTTTTAGCGAAAAATTTTAAAAAATAAATAAATAAATTAATTAAATAAATAAATAAATAAATAAAGAGGCTCTGCATATTAGTATGGGTGTGTGGAGGGAGACAAGATGGACATCTCCATCAACAAGTAGCTATTGGGGGGGAAATAATTCAGATCTCTAACTCTCCCTTGACACCAAAATAAACTCCAGATATCCAACAGATTTCAACTTTTTTTTTTAAATGAAACCTTTATAAGAGGATTAGAAGGAATCTTGGGAGACCGTTTTATTATTGCAAAGTAGAAAAAGCCTTTGGAATAAAGACTCAAAATTTCAGAAGCCATTTAAAAAGTGGAGAAGGGGCCCTCGCCAGTTTAGCTCAGTGGATAGAGCCTCGGCCTGCGGACTGAAGGGTCCCAGGTTTGATTCCGGTCAAGGGCATGTGCCTTGGTTGCAGGCATATCCCCTGTAGGGGTGTGCAGGAGGCAGCTGATCGATGTTTCTCTCTCATCGATGTTTTTAACTCTCTAACCCTCTCCCTTCCTCTCTGTAAAAAAATCAATAAAAAATATTTTTAAAAAATAAAAATAAATAAAAATAAGGGGAGAAGGGATTTGGCCACATTATTTTTTTTCAAATGTCTATACTGAAGAAAAAAAACTACCCTAAAGTTAAAAATATGTATTTCTAGGTCTACTACCCTTGAGTAAGACAAAAATCATCCTTGTTTTGTAATAGGACTGTGGCTCATGGAATTTAGCTCAAGAGACGTAGGACTCTGGTACCTCTGTGAAAAGGGATGACAGTGGACCTCCTTCCGAGGTTGTTGTTGGGATAACATGCAATCATGCATGACACAGAGTGTTCATGGTTGTGTGAAGTAACTAGTAGGAGCTCAGTACCCACAGCTTGTCTTTGCTCCACCTGCCAATGTCGATACAGCACAAGGAGAGGTGCTTTGAGGGTGGAGAAAAGAAGAAATAACACTCGGCTAGGAAATCAAGAAAGGCTCCTGAGCACAAAGCATGGGACCGACGATGAGAGAAGGAAACCACAGGGCACAGACCCACTGGAAAGCACATCACATCTGCAGACAGATGTCATGGGGCCCAGTGGGAGCCACGGCGGGTTAGCTGTCAGGACAGCCCAGATCCAGCCATTCGTCCTGCATCGGCCTGTCTCCCTCTGTAAGGGGGAAGTCTTTGCCTTTGCAGTGTATATTTGGTTTCTAAATTGTGCAAATGTGTGGGCTCATCACAGTAAAATCTGTGCCAACCGAATGTGAGCTATGCAATTAGTCAGTTTTATGTAATTCCAGGATATTAGAGCTGAAATACTAAAAAATAATCACTACCATTTATTCAGCACCTATTCTCTGTCAGGCACTATACCTGGCATTTTATATCCATATTCAATCAAATATTTATGGTGTATCCCTATGGCCCATTGGTATCACAAGCGCTGGGGATAGTCCCTGACTCTGTAGCTCTCAGAGCTCAGTGCGGTATGTGGACCAGTAAACAACTATAACACAGTGTGATGGGTGCTGAGTTGGGGACATCCCTTGGGCTCGGAGAGCACTTCCAACAGGAGGTGCTCCATGCTGAGGGCTGACGGGGGAAGAGCACCAGGAGGGCAATCAGGTGCCCTCAGCAGAGCAAGATTGCAGCTGAAAGGGAGCCCAGGAGACCTAAGAAGTCAAAGAGCCTTCAGCTGGCAGGAACAGCGAGTTCAGAGTGGGGAGGAGAGAATGAGGCTGGAGAGGGCATAAAGGCCTAGGGCGTCCAGGTTTCATCTCAAGAGCAGTGGGAAGCTACCAAAACAGTGTTTAAAAAAATATTCAAAGTTGTGTTTTTGAAAGATCACTCTGGCTGCAGAGTAACAATGGGGTGTGTGTGGCGGGAGGCGGGGCGGGGGAGTAGTCACGAGGTCTGGGAGAAATGAGTCACTGAGACTAGTAAGGATGGGGTTAGGAATGGGGTTTGTGAGGAAGCGGAAAGAGCCAAGGATAAAGCCCCCGCCTCTGGCTTGAGCAAGTAGGTGTATGTAAGGACAGGATATACCAGGTGGGCAAGATTCCGTGAATCCTCGCCGTTACATTACAAAGTAAAAATGTTATTCCCATCTTACCTGTGGAAAAAACCCAAGGCTCAGAGAGGTTAAGCTAAAAGTTCAAGATCACACAGCAGACAGAGTTAACATCCCCTCTGCTTCACCCTGCTGAAAATACCATTCCAGGCTCCCTGGCTCAACCTCTTCCTCTGATTGGGAGGTAAGAGGCATGGGGGGAGAGGGCGTGCATATCACTCATCCAACTTTGCACTAAGCTGCTGGAAAGCAGACCTCCCTGGAGCCTGAGTCTCCTAGCTCCCAGAAGTACCACAGCATCTCTGAGATACCGTTTGCCACTGGTGCTTTCCCCTGAAACAGGAGAGATGGGGCAGCCGAGGGCAGCCTGGAGAGTCAAGGGCGTTCCCTGGAATGAGTCATCGTTACAGGTGCAGCATGAGGGATGTCGGGATTCCCCAACCACATCTCTCTAGGCTCCCTCATATTCGAACATCCAATCAGTCACTGAGATGTACTGAGTATCTCTACTAGATGCCTGGCGCTGATTCCAGTCTCCTGGATCACCAGGACACAGTCAATCCAGCCAGGTTTCCTCTGAACTTGCTTCTTTGCTGCATCACGCTAACAGCTAACCACAGGTCTGAGACCTAGTCTCCCCTGGGCTGTGAGGCAAATGACGTGTACCCTTCCACTTACCCTTGACCATGAGGAGGGGTATGATTTAAGAACTAGAAGCTTTGGAAATGGACAGACTTTGCTCATTTCCTGGTTTTGGATCCCCTCACCCAGTGCCCTTAGTTTAGGCAAGTTCTTAAAATTAGGCAAGTTCCTAAAATGGAGTAATATTTTATATAATTTTTAAAATGTCTCATAGTGCTTTTCACATAACAAACATTAACAAATGGTGGCTACTATAGTTATTAATCTACACTAAGTACATTTAAATACTCCAAATATTTACATCCCATCATTTTATATTATTACATGCATTACGACTTGTATTAATCAAGATGGAATTGACAGCTTTGAAAGGAAAAAGGCAGTCACAAAGTGCCTGAGAGAAGAGGTGTGCCCCTCCCTTCCCCTGGCCTTGGTGTGGTGGGTGGAGAGGCTGAGGTTTGGTGTGGGGAAGGTCTAGTTGTTCTCCAGGCTATGACCTTCCAGAAACCTCTTCGGCTTCTGTTCCCACCTCCCAGGCTTCACGACCCTTCTCAATTCCACCCCCCAGCCAGTCACTCTGTGGGTAGATGCCTCCCCAGTCTTGCCTCTCCCTGGTAGGACCGAGTCCTGGGACTATAGAAACTCAGTTCTTGTCCTTTAGATCTCTCTCTGCAGGAAAGGTTAAGCAGTGGGCTACACAGACAAGCTCAGTAAGCAATCCCATGAACTTGTCAAGTTTCTACACTCTTCAAGCCTCTGTTTACCGATCTGTAAAAGGGGCTCATAATGAACTCACAAGATGGCGCTGAGTACTAAACACAAAAAATCCTAAGGCTGTTCTCCAGATTTAATGTGTATTCCTTGAACGTTATCTAATCTCCTTTAGCAGGTTTGTGTTGCAGAAGAGCGGAAGGCAGTAAAGTTTTTGTTTGTTTGTTTGTTTCTAAGTACTTTATTTTTTTTATTTTTAAATGTATTTTATTGATTTTTTACAGAAAGGAAGGGAGAGGAATAGAGAGTTAGACACATTGATGAGAGAGAAACATTGATCAGCTGCCTCCTGCACGCCCCCTACTGGGGATGTGCCCGAAACCAAGGTACATGCCCCTGACCGGAATCGAACCTGGGACCTTTCAGTCTGCAGGCCGACTCTATCCACTGAGCCAAACTGGTCAGGGCTAAGTAAGGTTTTATTATGCATTTTTAAAATGGAAAGAACTTCTTAATGCTGATATTCTTTTTCTACTAAATGAAGCCAAGGAACATTCACTCCATATTACTGGAACTTTCCACTTCTCGTAAAGCCTAACCAATGGAGCCTCCCCTTTGTGGGCTGCAGCAGTGCAGGGCGCAAAAGCC
>NW_027223946.1:0-34743 GCF_028538775.1 Myotis yumanensis
TAGTTTCTTTAGCAACTCCATAGGATTGACTCGAGTTAAAACTGTAAACAGTATACTCGTCATTTCCCAGCTGTTAGAACTTCTTTTCAGTGTATTTAACTTTCCCGTCTTATATTAAGGTTCTTTTTTCCTATAATTCAAGTGTTCCATATTCATTTATGGAGTATTTCAGAGTCTCTTAAGGTGAATTCAGACAGTAGGAACCACATTCACATAGTGTTCCGAGTTATCTTAGCTTGTATTCATAAAGAATTTCAGTCTTTTTTTAGTAATGCCATAGGTTTCGCTGGAGTTAAACCTGTTGGCTGTATACTAATCATATCCCAGCTGTGTGAGCTTCTTTTCAATGTATTTACCTTGCCCGTTTAATATTAACGTTCTTTTCACCTGTAATTCAAGTGTTCCATATATACTTTTGTACTATTTCAGTGTCTATTATTGTGAATTCAAAGAGTAGTAACCACATTCACATAGTGTTTTGAGCACTATTAGCTTGAATTTTTAAAGATTTTCAGTAGTTTCTTTAGAAACTCCATAGGATTGACGGGAGTTTAAACTGTAAACAGGATTCTCGTCATTTTCCAGCTGTGTGAACTTCCTTCCAGTGTATTTACCTTGCCCTTTTTATAATAAAGTTCTTTCTACCTGTAATTCAAGTGTTCCATATCCATTTATGGACTATTTCAGTGTCTATTATTGTGAATTCTAAGAGTTGTATCCACATTAACATAGTGTTTTGAGCTCTAGTAGCTTGTTTTCTTAAAGAATTTCAGTAATTTCTTCAGTAAGGCCACAGGTTTGACTGGAGTTAAAACTGTAAACAGTATACTCGTCATTTCCCAGCTGTGTGAAAGTGTTTTCAGTGTATTTACGCAGCCCGCTTTAAATTAAGGTGGTAGTAACTTGTCATTCAAGTGTTCCATATATTCTTATGGAGTATTATCATTTATATTTCTGTGAATTCCAATAGTTGCAACCACATTCACATAGTGTTCTGAGCTCTCTTAGCTTGTATTCTGAAAGAATTTCAGTACTTTTTTTAGAAACACCATAGATTTGAGTGGAGTCAAAACGGTAAACAGTACACTAGTCATTTCACAGCTTTGTGAACTTCTCTTCAGTGTATTTAGGCTGCCCGGTTATAATTAAGGTAGTAATAACTTGTAATACAAGTGTTACATATACATTTATGGAGCCTTATTATGTATATTATTGTGAATTCTAAGAGTAGGAACCACTTTCTCATAGTGTTTTGAGCTCTATTGCTTGAATTCTTAAAGATTTTCAGTAGTTTCTTTAGCAACTCCATAGGATTGACTCGAGTTAAAACTGTAAACAGTATACTCGTCATTTCCCAGCTGTTAGAACTTCTTTTCAGTGTATTTAACTTTCCCGTCTTATATTAAGGTTCTTTTTTCCTATAATTCAAGTGTTCCATATTCATTTATGGAGTATTTCAGAGTCTCTTAAGGTGAATTCAGACAGTAGGAACCACATTCACATAGTGTTCCGAGTTATCTTAGCTTGTATTCATAAAGAATTTCAGTCTTTTTTTAGTAATGCCATAGGTTTCGCTGGAGTTAAACCTGTTGGCTGTATACTAATCATATCCCAGCTGTGTGAGCTTCTTTTCAATGTATTTACCTTGCCCGTTTAATATTAACGTTCTTTTCACCTGTAATTCAAGTGTTCCATATATACTTTTGTACTATTTCAGTGTCTATTATTGTGAATTCAAAGAGTAGTAACCACATTCACATAGTGTTTTGAGCACTATTAGCTTGAATTTTTAAAGATTTTCAGTAGTTTCTTTAGAAACTCCATAGGATTGACGGGAGTTTAAACTGTAAACAGGATTCTCGTCATTTTCCAGCTGTGTGAACTTCCTTCCAGTGTATTTACCTTGCCCTTTTTATAATAAAGTTCTTTCTACCTGTAATTCAAGTGTTCCATATCCATTTATGGACTATTTCAGTGTCTATTATTGTGAATTCTAAGAGTTGTATCCACATTAACATAGTGTTTTGAGCTCTAGTAGCTTGTTTTCTTAAAGAATTTCAGTAATTTCTTCAGTAAGGCCACAGGTTTGACTGGATTTACAACTGTAAACAGTATACTCGTCATTTCCCAGCTGTGTGAAAGTGTTTTCAGTGTATTTACGCAGCCCGCTTTAAATTAAGGTAGTAATAACTTGTCATTCAAGTGTTCCATATATTCTTATGGAGTATTATCATTTATATTTCTGTGAATTCCAATAGTTGCAACCACATTCAAATAGTGTTCTGAGCTCTCTTAGCTTGTATTCTGAAAGAATTTCAGTAGTTCTTTAGAAACGCCATGGGATTGACTAGAGTTAAAACTGTAATCAGTATACTGGTCATTTCCCAGCTGTGTGAACCTGTTTTCAGTGTATTTAGGCTGCCCGGTTATAAATAGGGTAGTAATAACTTGTAATACAAGTGTTCCATATACATTTATGGAGCATTATAATGTATATTATTGTGAATTCTAAGAGTAGGAACCACTTTCTCATAGTGTTTTGAGCTCTATTCGCTTGAATTCTTAAAGATTTTCAGTAGTTTCTTTAGCAACTCCATAGGATTGACTCGAGTTAAAACAGTAAACAGTATACTCGTCATTTCCCAGCTGTTAGAACTTCTTTTCAGTGTATTTAACTTTCCCGTCTTATATTAAGGTTCTTTTTTCCTATAATTCAAGTGTTCCATATTCATTTATGGAGTATTTCAGAGTCTCTTAAGGTGAATTCAGACAGTAGGAACCACATTCACATAGTGTTCCGAGTTATCTTAGCTTGTATTCGTAAAGAATTTCAGTCGTTTTTTTAGTAATGCCATAGGTTTGACTGCAGTTAAACCTGAAGGCAGTATACTAATCATATCCCAGCTGTGTGAGCTTCTTTCAATGTATTTACCTTGCCCGTTTAATATTAACGTTCTTTTCACCTGTAATTCAAGTGTTCCATATATACTTTTGTACTATTTCAGTGTCTATTATTGTGAATTCAAAGAGTAGTAACCACATTCACATAGTGTTTTGAGCACTATTAGCTTGAATTTTTAAAGATTTTCAGTAGTTTCTTTAGAAACTCCATAGGATTGACGGGAGTTTAAACTGTAAACAGGATTCTCGTCATTTTCCAGCTGTGTGAACTTCCTTCCAGTGTATTTACCTTGCCCTTTTTATAATAAAGTTCTTTCTACCTGTAATTCAAGTGTTCCATATCCATTTATGGACTATTTCAGTGTCTATTATTGTGAATTCTAAGAGTTGTATCCACATTAACATAGTGTTTTGAGCTCTAGTAGCTTGTTTTCTTAGAGAATTTCAGTAATTTCTTCAGTAAGGCCACAGGTTTGACTGGAGTTAAAACTGTAAACAGTATACTCGTCATTTCCCAGCTGTGTGAAAGTGTTTTCAGTGTATTTACGCAGCCCGCTTTAAATTAAGGTAGTAATAACTTGTCATTCAAGTGTTCCATATATTCTTATGGAGTATTATCATTTATATTTCTGTGAATTCCAATAGTTGCAACCACATTCAAATAGTGTTCTGAGCTCTCTTAGTTTGTATTCTGAAAGAATTTCAGTACTTTTTTTAGAAACACCATAGATTTGAGTGGAGTCAAAACGGTAAACAGTACACTAGTCATTTCACAGCTTTGTGAACTTCTCTTCAGTGTATTTACCTTGCCCGTTTTATAATAAGGTTCTTTTTACCTGTACTTTAAGTGTTCCATATACATTTCTGAACTGTTTCATTATCTATTATGGTCAGTTCTAAGAGTAGGAACCACATTCACAGAGGGTTCTGCACTCTATTAGCTTGTATTCTGAAAGAATTTCAGTCGATTTTTAAAAACGCCATGGGATTGACTAGAGTTAAAACTATAATCAGTATTCTGGTCATTTCCCAGCTGTGTGAACCTGTTTTCAGTGTATTTACGCTGCCCAGTTATAATTAAGGTAGTAATAACTTGTAATACAATTGTTCTATATTCTTTTATGGAGCCTTATAAGGTATATTATTGTGAATTCTAAGAGTAGTAACCACATTCACATAGTGTTCAGCGCCCTATTAGCTTGTATTCTGAAAGAATTTCAGTAGTTTCTTTAGAAACGCCATGGGATTGACTAGAGTTAAAACTGTAATCAGTATACTGGTCATTTCCCAGCTGTGTGAACCTGTTTTCAGTGTATTTAGGCTGCCCGGTTATAAATAGGGTAGTAATAACTTGTAATACAAGTGTTCCATATACATTTATGGAGCATTATAATGTATATTATTGTGAATTCTAAGAGTAGGAACCACTTTCTCATAGTGTTTTGAGCTCTATTCGCTTGAATTCTTAAAGATTTTCAGTAGTTTCTTTAGCAACTCCATAGGATTGACTCGAGTTAAAACTGTAAACAGTATACTCGTCATTTCCCAGCGGTTAGAACTTCTTTTCAGTGTATTTAACTTTCCCGTCTTATATTAAGGTTCTTTTTTCCTATAATTCAAGTGTTCCATATTCATTTATGGAGTATTTCAGAGTCTCTTAAGGTGAATTCAGACAGTAGGAACCACATTCACATAGTGTTCCGAGTTATCTTAGCTTGTATTCATAAAGAATTTCAGTCTTTTTTTAGTAATGCCATAGGTTTCGCTGGAGTTAAACCTGTTGGCTGTATACTAATCATATCCCAGCTGTGTGAGCTTCTTTTCAATGTATTTACCTTGCCCGTTTAATATTAACGTTCTTTTCACCTGTAATTCAAGTGTTCCATATATACTTTTGTACTATTTCAGTGTCTATTATTGTGAATTCAAAGAGTAGTAACCACATTCACATAGTGTTTTGAGCACTATTAGCTTGAATTTTTAAAGATTTTCAGTAGTTTCTTTAGAAACTCCATAGGATTGACGGGAGTTTAAACTGTAAACAGGATTCTCGTCATTTTCCAGCTGTGTGAACTTCCTTCCAGTGTATTTACCTTGCCCTTTTTATAATAAAGTTCTTTCTACCTGTAATTCAAGTGTTCCATATCCATTTATGGACTATTTCAGTGTCTATTATTGTGAATTCTAAGAGTTGTATCCACATTAACATAGTGTTTTGAGCTCTAGTAGCTTGTTTTCTTAAAGAATTTCAGTAATTTCTTCAGTAAGGCCACAGGTTTGACTGGAGTTAAAACTGTAAACAGTATACTCGTCATTTCCCAGCTGTGTGAAAGTGTTTTCAGTGTATTTACGCAGCCCGCTTTAAATTAAGGTAGTAATAACTTGTCATTCAAGTGTTCCATATATTCTTATGGAGTATTATCATTTATATTTCTGTGAATTCCAATAGTTGCAACCACATTCAAATAGTGTTCTGAGCTCTCTTAGTTTGTATTCTGAAAGAATTTCAGTACTTTTTTTAGAAACACCATAGATTTGAGTGGAGTCAAAACGGTAAACAGTACACTAGTCATTTCACAGTTTTGTGAACTTCTCTTCAGTGTATTTACCTTGCCCGTTTTATAATAAGGTTCTTTTTACCTGTACTTTAAGTGTTCCATATACATTTCTGAACTGTTTCATTATCTATTATGGTCAGTTCTAAAAGTAGGAACCACATTCACAGAGGGTTCTGCACTCTATTAGCTTTTATTCTGAAAAATTTCAGTAGTTTTTTAAGAAAGGCCATGGGATTGACTAGAGTTAAAACTATAATCAGTATTCTGGTCATTTCCCAGCTGTGTGAACCTGTTTTCAGTGTATTTACGCTGCCCAGTTATAATTAAGGTAGTAATAACTTGTAATACAATTGTTCTATATTCTTTTATGGAGCCTTATAAGGTATATTATTGTGAATTCTAAGAGTAGTAACCACATTCACATAGTGTTCAGCGCCCTATTAGCTTGTATTCTGAAAGAATTTCAGTAGTTTCTTTAGAAACGCCATGGGATTGACTAGAGTTAAAACTGTAATCAGTATACTGGTCATTTCCCAGCTGTGTGAACCTGTTTTCAGTGTATTTAGGCTGCCCGGTTATAAATAGGGTAGTAATAACTTGTAATACAAGTGTTCCATATACATTTATGGAGCATTATAATGTATATTATTGTGAATTCTAAGAGTAGGAACCACTTTCTCATAGTGTTTTGAGCTCTATTCGCTTGAATTCTTAAAGATTTTCAGTAGTTTCTTTAGCAACTCCATAGGATTGACTCGAGTTAAAACTGTAAACAGTATACTCGTCATTTCCCAGCTGTTAGAACTTCTTTTCAGTGTATTTAACTTTCCCGTCTTATATTAAGGTTCTTTTTTCCTATAATTCAAGTGTTCCATATTCATTTATGGAGTATTTCAGAGTCTCTTAAGGTGAATTCAGACAGTAGGAACCACATTCACATAGTGTTCCGAGTTATCTTAGCTTGTATTCGTAAAGAATTTCAGTCGTTTTTTTAGTAATGCCATAGGTTTGACTGCAGTTAAACCTGAAGGCAGTATACTAATCATATCCCAGCTGTGTGAGCTTCTTTTCAATGTATTTACCTTGCCCGTTTAATATTAACGTTCTTTTCACCTGTAATTCAAGTGTTCCATATATACTTTTGTACTATTTCAGTGTCTATTATTGTGAATTCAAAGAGTAGTAACCACATTCACATAGTGTTTTGAGCACTATTAGCTTGAATTTTTAAAGATTTTCAGTAGTTTCTTTAGAAACTCCATAGGATTGACGGGAGTTTAAACTGTAAACAGGATTCTCGTCATTTTCCAGCTGTGTGAACTTCCTTCCAGTGTATTTACCTTGCCCTTTTTATAATAAAGTTCTTTCTACCTGTAATTCAAGTGTTCCATATCCATTTATGGACTATTTCAGTGTCTATTATTGTGAATTCTAAGAGTTGTATCCACATTAACATAGTGTTTTGAGCTCTAGTAGCTTGTTTTCTTAAAGAATTTCAGTAATTTCTTCAGTAAGGCCACAGGTTTGACTGGAGTTACAACTGTAAACAGTATACTCGTCATTTCCCAGCTGTGTGAAAGTGTTTTCAGTGTATTTACGCAGCCCGCTTTAAATTAAGGTGGTAGTAACTTGTCATTCAAGTGTTCCATATATTCTTATGGAGTATTATCATTTATATTTCTGTGAATTCCAATAGTTGCAACCACATTCACATAGTGTTCTGAGCTCTCTTAGCTTGTATTCTGAAAGAATTTCAGTACTTTTTTTAGAAACACCATAGATTTGAGTGGAGTCAAAACGGTAAACAGTACACTAGTCATTTCACAGCTTTGTGAACTTCTCTTCAGTGTATTTAGGCTGCCCGGTTATAATTAAGGTAGTAATAACTTGTAATACAAGTGTTACATATACATTTATGGAGCCTTATTATGTATATTATTGTGAATTCTAAGAGTAGGAACCACTTTCTCATAGTGTTTTGAGCTCTATTGCTTGAATTCTTAAAGATTTTCAGTAGTTTCTTTAGCAACTCCATAGGATTGACTCGAGTTAAAACTGTAAACAGTATACTCGTCATTTCCCAGCTGTTAGAACTTCTTTTCAGTGTATTTAACTTTCCCGTCTTATATTAAGGTTCTTTTTTCCTATAATTCAAGTGTTCCATATTCATTTATGGAGTATTTCAGAGTCTCTTAAGGTGAATTCAGACAGTAGGAACCACATTCACATAGTGTTCCGAGTTATCTTAGCTTGTATTCATAAAGAATTTCAGTCTTTTTTTAGTAATGCCATAGGTTTCGCTGGAGTTAAACCTGTTGGCTGTATACTAATCATATCCCAGCTGTGTGAGCTTCTTTTCAATGTATTTACCTTGCCCGTTTAATATTAACGTTCTTTTCACCTGTAATTCAAGTGTTCCATATATACTTTTGTACTATTTCAGTGTCTATTATTGTGAATTCAAAGAGTAGTAACCACATTCACATAGTGTTTTGAGCACTATTAGCTTGAATTTTTAAAGATTTTCAGTAGTTTCTTTAGAAACTCCATAGGATTGACGGGAGTTTAAACTGTAAACAGGATTCTCGTAATTTTCCAGCTGTGTCAACTTCCTTCCAGTGTATTTACCTTGCCCTTTTTATAATAAAGTTCTTTCTACCTGTAATTCAAGTGTTCCATATCCATTTATGGACTATTTCAGTGTCTATTATTGTGAATTCTAAGAGTTGTATCCACATTAACATAGTGTTTTGAGCTCTAGTAGCTTGTTTTCTTAAAGAATTTCAGTAATTTCTTCAGTAAGGCCACAGGTTTGACTGGAGTTAAAACTGTAAACAGTATACTCGTCATTTCCCAGCTGTGTGAAAGTGTTTTCAGTGTATTTACGCAGCCCGCTTTAAATTAAGGTAGTAATAACTTGTCATTCAAGTGTTCCATATATTCTTATGGAGTATTATCATTTATATTTCTGTGAATTCCAATAGTTGCAACCACATTCAAATAGTGTTCTGAGCTCTCTTAGCTTGTATTCTGAAAGAATTTCAGTAGTTCTTTAGAAACGCCATGGGATTGACTAGAGTTAAAACTGTAATCAGTATACTGGTCATTTCCCAGCTGTGTGAACCTGTTTTCAGTGTATTTAGGCTGCCCGGTTATAAATAGGGTAGTAATAACTTGTAATACAAGTGTTCCATATACATTTATGGAGCATTATAATGTATATTATTGTGAATTCTAAGAGTAGGAACCACTTTCTCATAGTGTTTTGAGCTCTATTCGCTTGAATTCTTAAAGATTTTCAGTAGTTTCTTTAGCAACTCCATAGGATTGACTCGAGTTAAAACAGTAAACAGTATACTCGTCATTTCCCAGCTGTTAGAACTTCTTTTCAGTGTATTTAACTTTCCCGTCTTATATTAAGGTTCTTTTTTCCTATAATTCAAGTGTTCCATATTCATTTATGGAGTATTTCAGAGTCTCTTATGGTGAATTCAGACAGTAGGAACCACATTCACATAGTGTTCCGAGTTATCTTAGCTTGTATTCGTAAAGAATTTCAGTCGTTTTTTTAGTAATGCCATAGGTTTGACTGCAGTTAAACCTGAAGGCAGTATACTAATCATATCCCAGCTGTGTGAGCTTCTTTCAATGTATTTACCTTGCCCGTTTAATATTAACGTTCTTTTCACCTGTAATTCAAGTGTTCCATATATACTTTTGTACTATTTCAGTGTCTATTATTGTGAATTCAAAGAGTAGTAACCACATTCACATAGTGTTTTGAGCACTATTAGCTTGAATTTTTAAAGATTTTCAGTAGTTTCTTTAGAAACTCCATAGGATTGACGGGAGTTTAAACTGTAGACAGGATTCTCGTCATTTTCCAGCTGTGTGAACTTCCTTCCAGTGTATTTACCTTGCCCTTTTTATAATAAAGTTCTTTCTACCTGTAATTCAAGTGTTCCATATCCATTTATGGACTATTTCAGTGTCTATTATTGTGAATTCTAAGAGTTGTATCCACATTAACATAGTGTTTTGAGCTCTAGTAGCTTGTTTTCTTAGAGAATTTCAGTAATTTCTTCAGTAAGGCCACAGGTTTGACTGGAGTTAAAACTGTAAACAGTATACTCGTCATTTCCCAGCTGTGTGAAAGTGTTTTCAGTGTATTTACGCAGCCCGCTTTAAATTAAGGTAGTAATAACTTGTCATTCAAGTGTTCCATATATTCTTATGGAGTATTATCATTTATATTTCTGTGAATTCCAATAGTTGCAACCACATTCAAATAGTGTTCTGAGCTCTCTTAGTTTGTATTCTGAAAGAATTTCAGTACTTTTTTTAGAAACACCATAGATTTGAGTGGAGTCAAAACGGTAAACAGTACACTAGTCATTTCACAGCTTTGTGAACTTCTCTTCAGTGTATTTACCTTGCCCGTTTTATAATAAGGTTCTTTTTACCTGTACTTTAAGTGTTCCATATACATTTCTGAACTGTTTCATTATCTATTATGGTCAGTTCTAAGAGTAGGAACCACATTCACAGAGGGTTCTGCACTCTATTAGCTTGTATTCTGAAAGAATTTCAGTCGATTTTTAAAAACGCCATGGGATTGACTAGAGTTAAAACTATAATCAGTATTCTGGTCATTTCCCAGCTGTGTGAACCTGTTTTCAGTGTATTTACGCTGCCCAGTTATAATTAAGGTAGTAATAACTTGTAATACAATTGTTCTATATTCTTTTATGGAGCCTTATAAGGTATATTATTGTGAATTCTAAGAGTAGTAACCACATTCACATAGTGTTCAGCGCCCTATTAGTTTGTATTCTGAAAGAATTTCAGTAGTTTCTTTAGAAACGCCATGGGATTGACTAGAGTTAAAACTGTAATCAGTATACTGGTCATTTCCCAGCTGTGTGAACCTGTTTTCAGTGTATTTAGGCTGCCCGGTTATAAATAGGGTAGTAATAACTTGTAATACAAGTGTTCCATATACATTTATGGAGCATTATAATGTATATTATTGTGAATTCTAAGAGTAGGAACCACTTTCTCATAGTGTTTTGAGCTCTATTCGCTTGAATTCTTAAAGATTTTCAGTAGTTTCTTTAGCAACTCCATAGGATTGACTCGAGTTAAAACTGTAAACAGTATACTCGTCATTTCCCAGCGGTTAGAACTTCTTTTCAGTGTATTTAACTTTCCCGTCTTATATTAAGGTTCTTTTTTCCTATAATTCAAGTGTTCCATATTCATTTATGGAGTATTTCAGAGTCTCTTAAGGTGAATTCAGACAGTAGGAACCACATTCACATAGTGTTCCGAGTTATCTTAGCTTGTATTCATAAAGAATTTCAGTCTTTTTTTAGTAATGCCATAGGTTTCGCTGGAGTTAAACCTGTTGGCTGTATACTAATCATATCCCAGCTGTGTGAGCTTCTTTTCAATGTATTTACCTTGCCCGTTTAATATTAACGTTCTTTTCACCTGTAATTCAAGTGTTCCATATATACTTTTGTACTATTTCAGTGTCTATTATTGTGAATTCAAAGAGTAGTAACCACATTCACATAGTGTTTTGAGCACTATTAGCTTGAATTTTTAAAGATTTTCAGTAGTTTCTTTAGAAACTCCATAGGATTGACGGGAGTTTAAACTGTAAACAGGATTCTCGTCATTTTCCAGCTGTGTGAACTTCCTTCCAGTGTATTTACCTTGCCCTTTTTATAATAAAGTTCTTTCTACCTGTAATTCAAGTGTTCCATATCCATTTATGGACTATTTCAGTGTCTATTATTGTGAATTCTAAGAGTTGTATCCACATTAACATAGTGTTTTGAGCTCTAGTAGCTTGTTTTCTTAAAGAATTTCAGTAATTTCTTCAGTAAGGCCACAGGTTTGACTGGAGTTAAAACTGTAAACAGTATACTCGTCATTTCCCAGCTGTGTGAAAGTGTTTTCAGTGTATTTACGCAGCCCGCTTTAAATTAAGGTGGTAGTAACTTGTCATTCAAGTGTTCCATATATTCTTATGGAGTATTATCATTTATATTTCTGTGAATTCCAATAGTTGCAACCACATTCACATAGTGTTCTGAGCTCTCTTAGCTTGTATTCTGAAAGAATTTCAGTACTTTTTTTAGAAACACCATAGATTTGAGTGGAGTCAAAACGGTAAACAGTACACTAGTCATTTCACAGCTTTGTGAACTTCTCTTCAGTGTATTTAGGCTGCCCGGTTATAATTAAGGTAGTAATAACTTGTAATACAAGTGTTACATATACATTTATGGAGCCTTATTATGTATATTATTGTGAATTCTAAGAGTAGGAACCACTTTCTCATAGTGTTTTGAGCTCTATTGCTTGAATTCTTAAAGATTTTCAGTAGTTTCTTTAGCAACTCCATAGGATTGACTCGAGTTAAAACTGTAAACAGTATACTCGTCATTTCCCAGCTGTTAGAACTTCTTTTCAGTGTATTTAACTTTCCCGTCTTATATTAAGGTTCTTTTTTCCTATAATTCAAGTGTTCCATATTCATTTATGGAGTATTTCAGAGTCTCTTAAGGTGAATTCAGACAGTAGGAACCACATTCACATAGTGTTCCGAGTTATCTTAGCTTGTATTCATAAAGAATTTCAGTCTTTTTTTAGTAATGCCATAGGTTTCGCTGGAGTTAAACCTGTTGGCTGTATACTAATCATATCCCAGCTGTGTGAGCTTCTTTTCAATGTATTTACCTTGCCCGTTTAATATTAACGTTCTTTTCACCTGTAATTCAAGTGTTCCATATATACTTTTGTACTATTTCAGTGTCTATTATTGTGAATTCAAAGAGTAGTAACCACATTCACATAGTGTTTTGAGCACTATTAGCTTGAATTTTTAAAGATTTTCAGTAGTTTCTTTAGAAACTCCATAGGATTGACGGGAGTTTAAACTGTAAACAGGATTCTCGTCATTTTCCAGCTGTGTGAACTTCCTTCCAGTGTATTTACCTTGCCCTTTTTATAATAAAGTTCTTTCTACCTGTAATTCAAGTGTTCCATATCCATTTATGGACTATTTCAGTGTCTATTATTGTGAATTCTAAGAGTTGTATCCACATTAACATAGTGTTTTGAGCTCTAGTAGCTTGTTTTCTTAAAGAATTTCAGTAATTTCTTCAGTAAGGCCACAGGTTTGACTGGATTTACAACTGTAAACAGTTTACTCGTCATTTCCCAGCTGTGTGAAAGTGTTTTCAGTGTATTTACGCAGCCCGCTTTAAATTAAGGTAGTAATAACTTGTCATTCAAGTGTTCCATATATTCTTATGGAGTATTATCATTTATATTTCTGTGAATTCCAATAGTTGCAACCACATTCAAATAGTGTTCTGAGCTCTCTTAGCTTGTATTCTGAAAGAATTTCAGTAGTTCTTTAGAAACGCCATGGGATTGACTAGAGTTAAAACTGTAATCAGTATACTGGTCATTTCCCAGCTGTGTGAACCTGTTTTCAGTGTATTTAGGCTGCCCGGTTATAAATAGGGTAGTAATAACTTGTAATACAAGTGTTCCATATACATTTATGGAGCATTATAATGTATATTATTGTGAATTCTAAGAGTAGGAACCACTTTCTCATAGTGTTTTGAGCTCTATTCGCTTGAATTCTTAAAGATTTTCAGTAGTTTCTTTAACAACTCCATAGGATTGACTCGAGTTAAAACAGTAAACAGTATACTCGTCATTTCCCAGCTGTTAGAACTTCTTTTCAGTGTATTTAACTTTCCCGTCTTATATTAAGGTTCTTTTTTCCTATAATTCAAGTGTTCCATATTCATTTATGGAGTATTTCAGAGTCTCTTAAGGTGAATTCAGACAGTAGGAACCACATTCACATAGTGTTCCGAGTTATCTTAGCTTGTATTCGTAAAGAATTTCAGTCGTTTTTTAGTAATGCCATAGGTTTGACTGCAGTTAAACCTGAAGGCAGTATACTAATCATATCCCAGCTGTGTGAGCTTCTTTCAATGTATTTACCTTGCCCGTTTAATATTAACGTTCTTTTCACCTGTAATTCAAGTGTTCCATATATACTTTTGTACTATTTCAGTGTCTATTATTGTGAATTCAAAGAGTAGTAACCACATTCACATAGTGTTTTGAGCACTATTAGCTTGAATTTTTAAAGATTTTCAGTAGTTTCTTTAGAAACTCCATAGGATTGACGGGAGTTTAAACTGTAAACAGGATTCTCGTCATTTTCCAGCTGTGTGAACTTCCTTCCAGTGTATTTACCTTGCCCTTTTTATAATAAAGTTCTTTCTACCTGTAATTCAAGTGTTCCATATCCATTTATGGACTATTTCAGTGTCTATTATTGTGAATTCTAAGAGTTGTATCCACATTAACATAGTGTTTTGAGCTCTAGTAGCTTGTTTTCTTAGAGAATTTCAGTAATTTCTTCAGTAAGGCCACAGGTTTGACTGGAGTTAAAACTGTAAACAGTATACTCGTCATTTCCCAGCTGTGTGAAAGTGTTTTCAGTGTATTTACGCAGCCCGCTTTAAATTAAGGTAGTAATAACTTGTCATTCAAGTGTTCCATATATTCTTATGGAGTATTATCATTTATATTTCTGTGAATTCCAATAGTTGCAACCACATTCAAATAGTGTTCTGAGCTCTCTTAGTTTGTATTCTGAAAGAATTTCAGTACTTTTTTTAGAAACACCATAGATTTGAGTGGAGTCAAAACGGTAAACAGTACACTAGTCATTTCACAGCTTTGTGAACTTCTCTTCAGTGTATTTACCTTGCCCGTTTTATAATAAGGTTCTTTTTACCTGTACTTTAAGTGTTCCATATACATTTCTGAACTGTTTCATTATCTATTATGGTCAGTTCTAAGAGTAGGAACCACATTCACAGAGGGTTCTGCACTCTATTAGCTTGTATTCTGAAAGAATTTCAGTCGATTTTTAAAAACGCCATGGGATTGACTAGAGTTAAAACTATAATCAGTATTCTGGTCATTTCCCAGCTGTGTGAACCTGTTTTCAGTGTATTTACGCTGCCCAGTTATAATTAAGGTAGTAATAACTTGTAATACAATTGTTCTATATTCTTTTATGGAGCCTTATAAGGTATATTATTGTGAATTCTAAGAGTAGTAACCACATTCACATAGTGTTCAGCGCCCTATTAGCTTGTATTCTGAAAGAATTTCAGTAGTTTCTTTAGAAACGCCATGGGATTGACTAGAGTTAAAACTGTAATCAGTATACTGGTCATTTCCCAGCTGTGTGAACCTGTTTTCAGTGTATTTAGGCTGCCCGGTTATAAATAGGGTAGTAATAACTTGTAATACAAGTGTTCCATATACATTTATGGAGCATTATAATGTATATTATTGTGAATTCTAAGAGTAGGAACCACTTTCTCATAGTGTTTTGAGCTCTATTCGCTTGAATTCTTAAAGATTTTCAGTAGTTTCTTTAGCAACTCCATAGGATTGACTCGAGTTAAAACTGTAAACAGTATACTCGTCATTTCCCAGCGGTTAGAACTTCTTTTCAGTGTATTTAACTTTCCCGTCTTATATTAAGGTTCTTTTTTCCTATAATTCAAGTGTTCCATATTCATTTATGGAGTATTTCAGAGTCTCTTAAGGTGAATTCAGACAGTAGGAACCACATTCACATAGTGTTCCGAGTTATCTTAGCTTGTATTCATAAAGAATTTCAGTCTTTTTTTAGTAATGCCATAGGTTTCGCTGGAGTTAAACCTGTTGGCTGTATACTAATCATATCCCAGCTGTGTGAGCTTCTTTTCAATGTATTTACCTTGCCCGTTTAATATTAACGTTCTTTTCACCTGTAATTCAAGTGTTCCATATATACTTTTGTACTATTTCAGTGTCTATTATTGTGAATTCAAAGAGTAGTAACCACATTCACATAGTGTTTTGAGCACTATTAGCTTGAATTTTTAAAGATTTTCAGTAGTTTCTTTAGAAACTCCATAGGATTGACGGGAGTTTAAACTGTAAACAGGATTCTCGTCATTTTCCAGCTGTGTGAACTTCCTTCCAGTGTATTTACCTTGCCCTTTTTATAATAAAGTTCTTTCTACCTGTAATTCAAGTGTTCCATATCCATTTATGGACTATTTCAGTGTCTATTATTGTGAATTCTAAGAGTTGTATCCACATTAACATAGTGTTTTGAGCTCTAGTAGCTTGTTTTCTTAAAGAATTTCAGTAATTTCTTCAGTAAGGCCACAGGTTTGACTGGAGTTAAAACTGTAAACAGTATACTCGTCATTTCCCAGCTGTGTGAAAGTGTTTTCAGTGTATTTACGCAGCCCGCTTTAAATTAAGGTAGTAATAACTTGTCATTCAAGTGTTCCATATATTCTTATGGAGTATTATCATTTATATTTCTGTGAATTCCAATAGTTGCAACCACATTCAAATAGTGTTCTGAGCTCTCTTAGTTTGTATTCTGAAAGAATTTCAGTACTTTTTTTAGAAACACCATAGATTTGAGTGGAGTCAAAACGGTAAACAGTACACTAGTCATTTCACAGTTTTGTGAACTTCTCTTCAGTGTATTTACCTTGCCCGTTTTATAATAAGGTTCTTTTTACCTGTACTTTAAGTGTTCCATATACATTTCTGAACTGTTTCATTATCTATTATGGTCAGTTCTAAGAGTAGGAACCACATTCACAGAGGGTTCTGCACTCTATTAGCTTTTATTCTGAAAAATTTCAGTAGTTTTTTAAGAAAGGCCATGGGATTGACTAGAGTTAAAACTATAATCAGTATTCTGGTCATTTCCCAGCTGTGTGAACCTGTTTTCAGTGTATTTACGCTGCCCAGTTATAATTAAGGTAGTAATAACTTGTAATACAATTGTTCTATATTCTTTTATGGAGCCTTATAAGGTATATTATTGTGAATTCTAAGAGTAGTAACCACATTCACATAGTGTTCAGCGCCCTATTAGCTTGTATTCTGAAAGAATTTCAGTAGTTTCTTTAGAAACGCCATGGGATTGACTAGAGTTAAAACTGTAATCAGTATACTGGTCATTTCCCAGCTGTGTGAACCTGTTTTCAGTGTATTTAGGCTGCCCGGTTATAAATAGGGTAGTAATAACTTGTAATACAAGTGTTCCATATACATTTATGGAGCATTATAATGTATATTATTGTGAATTCTAAGAGTAGGAACCACTTTCTCATAGTGTTTTGAGCTCTATTCGCTTGAATTCTTAAAGATTTTCAGTAGTTTCTTTAGCAACTCCATAGGATTGACTCGAGTTAAAACTGTAAACAGTATACTCGTCATTTCCCAGCTGTTAGAACTTCTTTTCAGTGTATTTAACTTTCCCGTCTTATATTAAGGTTCTTTTTTCCTATAATTCAAGTGTTCCATATTCATTTATGGAGTATTTCAGAGTCTCTTAAGGTGAATTCAGACAGTAGGAACCACATTCACATAGTGTTCCGAGTTATCTTAGCTTGTATTCGTAAAGAATTTCAGTCGTTTTTTTAGTAATGCCATAGGTTTGACTGCAGTTAAACCTGAAGGCAGTATACTAATCATATCCCAGCTGTGTGAGCTTCTTTTCAATGTATTTACCTTGCCCGTTTAATATTAACGTTCTTTTCACCTGTAATTCCAGTGTTCCATATATACTTTTGTACTATTTCAGTGTCTATTATTGTGAATTCAAAGAGTAGTAACCACATTCACATAGTGTTTTGAGCACTATTAGCTTGAATTTTTAAAGATTTTCAGTAGTTTCTTTAGAAACTCCATAGGATTGACGGGAGTTTAAACTGTAAACAGGATTCTCGTCATTTTCCAGCTGTGTGAACTTCCTTCCAGTGTATTTACCTTGCCCTTTTTATAATAAAGTTCTTTCTACCTGTAATTCAAGTGTTCCATATCCATTTATGGACTATTTCAGTGTCTATTATTGTGAATTCTAAGAGTTGTATCCACATTAACATAGTGTTTTGAGCTCTAGTAGCTTGTTTTCTTAAAGAATTTCAGTAATTTCTTCAGTAAGGCCACAGGTTTGACTGGATTTACAACTGTAAACAGTATACTCGTCATTTCCCAGCTGTGTGAAAGTGTTTTCAGTGTATTTACGCAGCCCGCTTTAAATTAAGGTGGTAGTAACTTGTCATTCAAGTGTTCCATATATTCTTATGGAGTATTATCATTTATATTTCTGTGAATTCCAATAGTTGCAACCACATTCACATAGTGTTCTGAGCTCTCTTAGCTTGTATTCTGAAAGAATTTCAGTACTTTATTTAGAAACACCATAGATTTGAGTGGAGTCAAAACGGTAAACAGTACACTAGTCATTTCACAGCTTTGTGAACTTCTCTTCAGTGTATTTAGGCTGCCCGGTTATAATTAAGGTAGTAATAACTTGTAATACAAGTGTTACATATACATTTATGGAGCCTTATTATGTATATTATTGTGAATTCTAAGAGTAGGAACCACTTTCTCATAGTGTTTTGAGCTCTATTGCTTGAATTCTTAAAGATTTTCAGTAGTTTCTTTAGCAACTCCATAGGATTGACTCGAGTTAAAACTGTAAACAGTATACTCGTCATTTCCCAGCTGTTAGAACTTCTTTTCAGTGTATTTAACTTTCCCGTCTTATATTAAGGTTCTTTTTTCCTATAATTCAAGTGTTCCATATTCATTTATGGAGTATTTCAGAGTCTCTTAAGGTGAATTCAGACAGTAGGAACCACATTCACATAGTGTTCCGAGTTATCTTAGCTTGTATTCATAAAGAATTTCAGTCTTTTTTTAGTAATGCCATAGGTTTCGCTGGAGTTAAACCTGTTGGCTGTATACTAATCATATCCCAGCTGTGTGAGCTTCTTTTCAATGTATTTACCTTGCCCGTTTAATATTAACGTTCTTTTCACCTGTAATTCAAGTGTTCCATATATACTTTTGTACTATTTCAGTGTCTATTATTGTGAATTCAAAGAGTAGTAACCACATTCACATAGTGTTTTGAGCACTATTAGCTTGAATTTTTAAAGATTTTCAGTAGTTTCTTTAGAAACTCCATAGGATTGACGGGAGTTTAAACTGTAAACAGGATTCTCGTCATTTTCCAGCTGTGTGAACTTCCTTCCAGTGTATTTACCTTGCCCTTTTTATAATAAAGTTCTTTCTACCTGTAATTCAAGTGTTCCATATCCATTTATGGACTATTTCAGTGTCTATTATTGTGAATTCTAAGAGTTGTATCCACATTAACATAGTGTTTTGAGCTCTAGTAGCTTGTTTTCTTAAAGAATTTCAGTAATTTCTTCAGTAAGGCCACAGGTTTGACTGGAGTTAAAACTGTAAACAGTATACTCGTCATTTCCCAGCTGTGTGAAAGTGTTTTCAGTGTATTTACGCAGCCCGCTTTAAATTAAGGTGGTAGTAACTTGTCATTCAAGTGTTCCATATATTCTTATGGAGTATTATCATTTATATTTCTGTGAATTCCAATAGTTGCAACCACATTCACATAGTGTTCTGAGCTCTCTTAGCTTGTATTCTGAAAGAATTTCAGTACTTTTTTTAGAAACACCATAGATTTGAGTGGAGTCAAAACGGTAAACAGTACACTAGTCATTTCACAGCTTTGTGAACTTCTCTTCAGTGTATTTAGGCTGCCCGGTTATAATTAAGGTAGTAATAACTTGTAATACAAGTGTTACATATACATTTATGGAGCCTTATTATGTATATTATTGTGAATTCTAAGAGTAGGAACCACTTTCTCATAGTGTTTTGAGCTCTATTGCTTGAATTCTTAAAGATTTTCAGTAGTTTCTTTAGCAACTCCATAGGATTGACTCGAGTTAAAACTGTAAACAGTATACTCGTCATTTCCCAGCTGTTAGAACTTCTTTTCAGTGTATTTAACTTTCCCGTCTTATATTAAGGTTCTTTTTTCCTATAATTCAAGTGTTCCATATTCATTTATGGAGTATTTCAGAGTCTCTTAAGGTGAATTCAGACAGTAGGAACCACATTCACATAGTGTTCCGAGTTATCTTAGCTTGTATTCATAAAGAATTTCAGTCTTTTTTTAGTAATGCCATAGGTTTCGCTGGAGTTAAACCTGTTGGCTGTATACTAATCATATCCCAGCTGTGTGAGCTTCTTTTCAATGTATTTACCTTGCCCGTTTAATATTAACGTTCTTTTCACCTGTAATTCAAGTGTTCCATATATACTTTTGTACTATTTCAGTGTCTATTATTGTGAATTCAAAGAGTAGTAACCACATTCACATAGTGTTTTGAGCACTATTAGCTTGAATTTTTAAAGATTTTCAGTAGTTTCTTTAGAAACTCCATAGGATTGACGGGAGTTTAAACTGTAAACAGGATTCTCGTCATTTTCCAGCTGTGTGAACTTCCTTCCAGTGTATTTACCTTGCCCTTTTTATAATAAAGTTCTTTCTACCTGTAATTCAAGTGTTCCATATCCATTTATGGACTATTTCAGTGTCTATTATTGTGAATTCTAAGAGTTGTATCCACATTAACATAGTGTTTTGAGCTCTAGTAGCTTGTTTTCTTAAAGAATTTCAGTAATTTCTTCAGTAAGGCCACAGGTTTGACTGGATTTACAACTGTAAACAGTATACTCGTCATTTCCCAGCTGTGTGAAAGTGTTTTCAGTGTATTTACGCAGCCCGCTTTAAATTAAGGTAGTAATAACTTGTCATTCAAGTGTTCCATATATTCTTATGGAGTATTATCATTTATATTTCTGTGAATTCCAATAGTTGCAACCACATTCAAATAGTGTTCTGAGCTCTCTTAGCTTGTATTCTGAAAGAATTTCAGTAGTTCTTTAGAAACGCCATGGGATTGACTAGAGTTAAAACTGTAATCAGTATACTGGTCATTTCCCAGCTGTGTGAACCTGTTTTCAGTGTATTTAGGCTGCCCGGTTATAAATAGGGTAGTAATAACTTGTAATACAAGTGTTCCATATACATTTATGGAGCATTATAATGTATATTATTGTGAATTCTAAGAGTAGGAACCACTTTCTCATAGTGTTTTGAGCTCTATTCGCTTGAATTCTTAAAGATTTTCAGTAGTTTCTTTAGCAACTCCATAGGATTGACTCGAGTTAAAACAGTAAACAGTATACTCGTCATTTCCCAGCTGTTAGAACTTCTTTTCAGTGTATTTAACTTTCCCGTCTTATATTAAGGTTCTTTTTTCCTATAATTCAAGTGTTCCATATTCATTTATGGAGTATTTCAGAGTCTCTTAAGGTGAATTCAGACAGTAGGAACCACATTCACATAGTGTTCCGAGTTATCTTAGCTTGTATTCGTAAAGAATTTCAGTCGTTTTTTTAGTAATGCCATAGGTTTGACTGCAGTTAAACCTGAAGGCAGTATACTAATCATATCCCAGCTGTGTGAGCTTCTTTCAATGTATTTACCTTGCCCGTTTAATATTAACGTTCTTTTCACCTGTAATTCAAGTGTTCCATATATACTTTTGTACTATTTCAGTGTCTATTATTGTGAATTCAAAGAGTAGTAACCACATTCACATAGTGTTTTGAGCACTATTAGCTTGAATTTTTAAAGATTTTCAGTAGTTTCTTTAGAAACTCCATAGGATTGACGGGAGTTTAAACTGTAAACAGGATTCTCGTCATTTTCCAGCTGTGTGAACTTCCTTCCAGTGTATTTACCTTGCCCTTTTTATAATAAAGTTCTTTCTACCTGTAATTCAAGTGTTCCATATCCATTTATGGACTATTTCAGTGTCTATTATTGTGAATTCTAAGAGTTGTATCCACATTAACATAGTGTTTTGAGCTCTAGTAGCTTGTTTTCTTAGAGAATTTCAGTAATTTCTTCAGTAAGGCCACAGGTTTGACTGGAGTTAAAACTGTAAACAGTATACTCGTCATTTCCCAGCTGTGTGAAAGTGTTTTCAGTGTATTTACGCAGCCCGCTTTAAATTAAGGTAGTAATAACTTGTCATTCAAGTGTTCCATATATTCTTATGGAGTATTATCATTTATATTTCTGTGAATTCCAATAGTTGCAACCACATTCAAATAGTGTTCTGAGCTCTCTTAGTTTGTATTCTGAAAGAATTTCAGTACTTTTTTTAGAAACACCATAGATTTGAGTGGAGTCAAAACGGTAAACAGTACACTAGTCATTTCACAGCTTTGTGAACTTCTCTTCAGTGTATTTACCTTGCCCGTTTTATAATAAGGTTCTTTTTACCTGTACTTTAAGTGTTCCATATACATTTCTGAACTGTTTCATTATCTATTATGGTCAGTTCTAAGAGTAGGAACCACATTCACAGAGGGTTCTGCACTCTATTAGCTTGTATTCTGAAAGAATTTCAGTCGATTTTTAAAAACGCCATGGGATTGACTAGAGTTAAAACTATAATCAGTATTCTGGTCATTTCCCAGCTGTGTGAACCTGTTTTCAGTGTATTTACGCTGCCCAGTTATAATTAAGGTAGTAATAACTTGTAATACAATTGTTCTATATTCTTTTATGGAGCCTTATAAGGTATATTATTGTGAATTCTAAGAGTAGTAACCACATTCACATAGTGTTCAGCGCCCTATTAGCTTGTATTCTGAAAGAATTTCAGTAGTTTCTTTAGAAACGCCATGGGATTGACTAGAGTTAAAACTGTAATCAGTATACTGGTCATTTCCCAGCTGTGTGAACCTGTTTTCAGTGTATTTAGGCTGCCCGGTTATAAATAGGGTAGTAATAACTTGTAATACAAGTGTTCCATATACATTTATGGAGCATTATAATGTATATTATTGTGAATTCTAAGAGTAGGAACCACTTTCTCATAGTGTTTTGAGCTCTATTCGCTTGAATTCTTAAAGATTTTCAGTAGTTTCTTTAGCAACTCCATAGGATTGACTCGAGTTAAAACTGTAAACAGTATACTCGTCATTTCCCAGCGGTTAGAACTTCTTTTCAGTGTATTTAACTTTCCCGTCTTATATTAAGGTTCTTTTTTCCTATAATTCAAGTGTTCCATATTCATTTATGGAGTATTTCAGAGTCTCTTAAGGTGAATTCAGACAGTAGGAACCACATTCACATAGTGTTCCGAGTTATCTTAGCTTGTATTCATAAAGAATTTCAGTCTTTTTTTAGTAATGCCATAGGTTTCGCTGGAGTTAAACCTGTTGGCTGTATACTAATCATATCCCAGCTGTGTGAGCTTCTTTTCAATGTATTTACCTTGCCCGTTTAATATTAACGTTCTTTTCACCTGTAATTCAAGTGTTCCATATATACTTTTGTACTATTTCAGTGTCTATTATTGTGAATTCAAAGAGTAGTAACCACATTCACATAGTGTTTTGAGCACTATTAGCTTGAATTTTTAAAGATTTTCAGTAGTTTCTTTAGAAACTCCATAGGATTGACGGGAGTTTAAACTGTAAACAGGATTCTCGTCATTTTCCAGCTGTGTGAACTTCCTTCCAGTGTATTTACCTTGCCCTTTTTATAATAAAGTTCTTTCTACCTGTAATTCAAGTGTTCCATATCCATTTATGGACTATTTCAGTGTCTATTATTGTGAATTCTAAGAGTTGTATCCACATTAACATAGTGTTTTGAGCTCTAGTAGCTTGTTTTCTTAAAGAATTTCAGTAATTTCTTCAGTAAGGCCACAGGTTTGACTGGAGTTAAAACTGTAAACAGTATACTCGTCATTTCCCAGCTGTGTGAAAGTGTTTTCAGTGTATTTACGCAGCCCGCTTTAAATTAAGGTAGTAATAACTTGTCATTCAAGTGTTCCATATATTCTTATGGAGTATTATCATTTATATTTCTGTGAATTCCAATAGTTGCAACCACATTCAAATAGTGTTCTGAGCTCTCTTAGTTTGTATTCTGAAAGAATTTCAGTACTTTTTTTAGAAACACCATAGATTTGAGTGGAGTCAAAACGGTAAACAGTACACTAGTCATTTCACAGTTTTGTGAACTTCTCTTCAGTGTATTTACCTTGCCCGTTTTATAATAAGGTTCTTTTTACCTGTACTTTAAGTGTTCCATATACATTTCTGAACTGTTTCATTATCTATTATGGTCAGTTCTAAGAGTAGGAACCACATTCACAGAGGGTTCTGCACTCTATTAGCTTTTATTCTGAAAAATTTCAGTAGTTTTTTAAGAAAGGCCATGGGATTGACTAGAGTTAAAACTATAATCAGTATTCTGGTCATTTCCCAGCTGTGTGAACCTGTTTTCAGTGTATTTACGCTGCCCAGTTATAATTAAGGTAGTAATAACTTGTAATACAATTGTTCTATATTCTTTTATGGAGCCTTATAAGGTATATTATTGTGAATTCTAAGAGTAGTAACCACATTCACATAGTGTTCAGCGCCCTATTAGCTTGTATTCTGAAAGAATTTCAGTAGTTTCTTTAGAAACGCCATGGGATTGACTAGAGTTAAAACTGTAATCAGTATACTGGTCATTTCCCAGCTGTGTGAACCTGTTTTCAGTGTATTTAGGCTGCCCGGTTATAAATAGGGTAGTAATAACTTGTAATACAAGTGTTCCATATACATTTATGGAGCATTATAATGTATATTATTGTGAATTCTAAGAGTAGGAACCACTTTCTCATAGTGTTTTGAGCTCTATTCGCTTGAATTCTTAAAGATTTTCAGTAGTTTCTTTAGCAACTCCATAGGATTGACTCGAGTTAAAACTGTAAACAGTATACTCGTCATTTCCCAGCTGTTAGAACTTCTTTTCAGTGTATTTAACTTTCCCGTCTTATATTAAGGTTCTTTTTTCCTATAATTCAAGTGTTCCATATTCATTTATGGAGTATTTCAGAGTCTCTTAAGGTGAATTCAGACAGTAGGAACCACATTCACATAGTGTTCCGAGTTATCTTAGCTTGTATTCGTAAAGAATTTCAGTCGTTTTTTTAGTAATGCCATAGGTTTGACTGCAGTTAAACCTGAAGGCAGTATACTAATCATATCCCAGCTGTGTGAGCTTCTTTTCAATGTATTTACCTTGCCCGTTTAATATTAACGTTCTTTTCACCTGTAATTCCAGTGTTCCATATATACTTTTGTACTATTTCAGTGTCTATTATTGTGAATTCAAAGAGTAGTAACCACATTCACATAGTGTTTTGAGCACTATTAGCTTGAATTTTTAAAGATTTTCAGTAGTTTCTTTAGAAACTCCATAGGATTGACGGGAGTTTAAACTGTAAACAGGATTCTCGTCATTTTCCAGCTGTGTGAACTTCCTTCCAGTGTATTTACCTTGCCCTTTTTATAATAAAGTTCTTTCTACCTGTAATTCAAGTGTTCCATATCCATTTATGGACTATTTCAGTGTCTATTATTGTGAATTCTAAGAGTTGTATCCACATTAACATAGTGTTTTGAGCTCTAGTAGCTTGTTTTCTTAAAGAATTTCAGTAATTTCTTCAGTAAGGCCACAGGTTTGACTGGATTTACAACTGTAAACAGTATACTCGTCATTTCCCAGCTGTGTGAAAGTGTTTTCAGTGTATTTACGCAGCCCGCTTTAAATTAAGGTGGTAGTAACTTGTCATTCAAGTGTTCCATATATTCTTATGGAGTATTATCATTTATATTTCTGTGAATTCCAATAGTTGCAACCACATTCACATAGTGTTCTGAGCTCTCTTAGCTTGTATTCTGAAAGAATTTCAGTACTTTATTTAGAAACACCATAGATTTGAGTGGAGTCAAAACGGTAAACAGTACACTAGTCATTTCACAGCTTTGTGAACTTCTCTTCAGTGTATTTAGGCTGCCCGGTTATAATTAAGGTAGTAATAACTTGTAATACAAGTGTTACATATACATTTATGGAGCCTTATTATGTATATTATTGTGAATTCTAAGAGTAGGAACCACTTTCTCATAGTGTTTTGAGCTCTATTGCTTGAATTCTTAAAGATTTTCAGTAGTTTCTTTAGCAACTCCATAGGATTGACTCGAGTTAAAACTGTAAACAGTATACTCGTCATTTCCCAGCTGTTAGAACTTCTTTTCAGTGTATTTAACTTTCCCGTCTTATATTAAGGTTCTTTTTTCCTATAATTCAAGTGTTCCATATTCATTTATGGAGTATTTCAGAGTCTCTTAAGGTGAATTCAGACAGTAGGAACCACATTCACATAGTGTTCCGAGTTATCTTAGCTTGTATTCATAAAGAATTTCAGTCTTTTTTTAGTAATGCCATAGGTTTCGCTGGAGTTAAACCTGTTGGCTGTATACTAATCATATCCCAGCTGTGTGAGCTTCTTTTCAATGTATTTACCTTGCCCGTTTAATATTAACGTTCTTTTCACCTGTAATTCAAGTGTTCCATATATACTTTTGTACTATTTCAGTGTCTATTATTGTGAATTCAAAGAGTAGTAACCACATTCACATAGTGTTTTGAGCACTATTAGCTTGAATTTTTAAAGATTTTCAGTAGTTTCTTTAGAAACTCCATAGGATTGACGGGAGTTTAAACTGTAAACAGGATTCTCGTCATTTTCCAGCTGTGTCAACTTCCTTCCAGTGTATTTACCTTGCCCTTTTTATAATAAAGTTCTTTCTACCTGTAATTCAAGTGTTCCATATCCATTTATGGACTATTTCAGTGTCTATTATTGTGAATTCTAAGAGTTGTATCCACATTAACATAGTGTTTTGAGCTCTAGTAGCTTGTTTTCTTAAAGAATTTCAGTAATTTCTTCAGTAAGGCCACAGGTTTGACTGGAGTTAAAACTGTAAACAGTATACTCGTCATTTCCCAGCTGTGTGAAAGTGTTTTCAGTGTATTTACGCAGCCCGCTTTAAATTAAGGTAGTAATAACTTGTCATTCAAGTGTTCCATATATTCTTATGGAGTATTATCATTTATATTTCTGTGAATTCCAATAGTTGCAACCACATTCAAATAGTGTTCTGAGCTCTCTTAGTTTGTATTCTGAAAGAATTTCAGTACTTTTTTTAGAAACACCATAGATTTGAGTGGAGTCAAAACGGTAAACAGTACACTAGTCATTTCACAGTTTTGTGAACTTCTCTTCAGTGTATTTACCTTGCCCGTTTTATAATAAGGTTCTTTTTACCTGTACTTTAAGTGTTCCATATACATTTCTGAACTGTTTCATTATCTATTATGGTCAGTTCTAAGAGTAGGAACCACATTCACAGAGGGTTCTGCACTCTATTAGCTTTTATTCTGAAAAATTTCAGTAGTTTTTTAAGAAAGGCCATGGGATTGACTAGAGTTAAAACTATAATCAGTATTCTGGTCATTTCCCAGCTGTGTGAACCTGTTTTCAGTGTATTTACGCTGCCCAGTTATAATTAAGGTAGTAATAACTTGTAATACAATTGTTCTATATTCTTTTATGGAGCCTTATAAGGTATATTATTGTGAATTCTAAGAGTAGTAACCACATTCACATAGTGTTCAGCGCCCTATTAGCTTGTATTCTGAAAGAATTTCAGTAGTTTCTTTAGAAACGCCATGGGATTGACTAGAGTTAAAACTGTAATCAGTATACTGGTCATTTCCCAGCTGTGTGAACCTGTTTTCAGTGTATTTAGGCTGCCCGGTTATAAATAGGGTAGTAATAACTTGTAATACAAGTGTTCCATATACATTTATGGAGCATTATAATGTATATTATTGTGAATTCTAAGAGTAGGAACCACTTTCTCATAGTGTTTTGAGCTCTATTCGCTTGAATTCTTAAAGATTTTCAGTAGTTTCTTTAGCAACTCCATAGGATTGACTCGAGTTAAAACTGTAAACAGTATACTCGTCATTTCCCAGCTGTTAGAACTTCTTTTCAGTGTATTTAACTTTCCCGTCTTATATTAAGGTTCTTTTTTCCTATAATTCAAGTGTTCCATATTCATTTATGGAGTATTTCAGAGTCTCTTAAGGTGAATTCAGACAGTAGGAACCACATTCACATAGTGTTCCGAGTTATCTTAGCTTGTATTCGTAAAGAATTTCAGTCGTTTTTTTAGTAATGCCATAGGTTTGACTGCAGTTAAACCTGAAGGCAGTATACTAATCATATCCCAGCTGTGTGAGCTTCTTTTCAATGTATTTACCTTGCCCGTTTAATATTAACGTTCTTTTCACCTGTAATTCCAGTGTTCCATATATACTTTTGTACTATTTCAGTGTCTATTATTGTGAATTCAAAGAGTAGTAACCACATTCACATAGTGTTTTGAGCACTATTAGCTTGAATTTTTAAAGATTTTCAGTAGTTTCTTTAGAAACTCCATAGGATTGACGGGAGTTTAAACTGTAAACAGGATTCTCGTCATTTTCCAGCTGTGTGAACTTCCTTCCAGTGTATTTACCTTGCCCTTTTTATAATAAAGTTCTTTCTACCTGTAATTCAAGTGTTCCATATCCATTTATGGACTATTTCAGTGTCTATTATTGTGAATTCTAAGAGTTGTATCCACATTAACATAGTGTTTTGAGCTCTAGTAGCTTGTTTTCTTAAAGAATTTCAGTAATTTCTTCAGTAAGGCCACAGGTTTGACTGGATTTACAACTGTAAACAGTATACTCGTCATTTCCCAGCTGTGTGAAAGTGTTTTCAGTGTATTTACGCAGCCCGCTTTAAATTAAGGTGGTAGTAACTTGTCATTCAAGTGTTCCATATATTCTTATGGAGTATTATCATTTATATTTCTGTGAATTCCAATAGTTGCAACCACATTCACATAGTGTTCTGAGCTCTCTTAGCTTGTATTCTGAAAGAATTTCAGTACTTTTTTTAGAAACACCATAGATTTGAGTGGAGTCAAAACGGTAAACAGTACACTAGTCATTTCACAGCTTTGTGAACTTCTCTTCAGTGTATTTAGGCTGCCCGGTTATAATTAAGGTAGTAATAACTTGTAATACAAGTGTTACATATACATTTATGGAGCCTTATTATGTATATTATTGTGAATTCTAAGAGTAGGAACCACTTTCTCATAGTGTTTTGAGCTCTATTGCTTGAATTCTTAAAGATTTTCAGTAGTTTCTTTAGCAACTCCATAGGATTGACTCGAGTTAAAACTGTAAACAGTATACTCGTCATTTCCCAGCTGTTAGAACTTCTTTTCAGTGTATTTAACTTTCCCGTCTTATATTAAGGTTCTTTTTTCCTATAATTCAAGTGTTCCATATTCATTTATGGAGTATTTCAGAGTCTCTTAAGGTGAATTCAGACAGTAGGAACCACATTCACATAGTGTTCCGAGTTATCTTAGCTTGTATTCATAAAGAATTTCAGTCTTTTTTTAGTAATGCCATAGGTTTCGCTGGAGTTAAACCTGTTGGCTGTATACTAATCATATCCCAGCTGTGTGAGCTTCTTTTCAATGTATTTACCTTGCCCGTTTAATATTAACGTTCTTTTCACCTGTAATTCAAGTGTTCCATATATACTTTTGTACTATTTCAGTGTCTATTATTGTGAATTCAAAGAGTAGTAACCACATTCACATAGTGTTTTGAGCACTATTAGCTTGAATTTTTAAAGATTTTCAGTAGTTTCTTTAGAAACTCCATAGGATTGACGGGAGTTTAAACTGTAAACAGGATTCTCGTCATTTTCCAGCTGTGTCAACTTCCTTCCAGTGTATTTACCTTGCCCTTTTTATAATAAAGTTCTTTCTACCTGTAATTCAAGTGTTCCATATCCATTTATGGACTATTTCAGTGTCTATTATTGTGAATTCTAAGAGTTGTATCCACATTAACATAGTGTTTTGAGCTCTAGTAGCTTGTTTTCTTAAAGAATTTCAGTAATTTCTTCAGTAAGGCCACAGGTTTGACTGGAGTTAAAACTGTAAACAGTATACTCGTCATTTCCCAGCTGTGTGAAAGTGTTTTCAGTGTATTTACGCAGCCCGCTTTAAATTAAGGTAGTAATAACTTGTCATTCAAGTGTTCCATATATTCTTATGGAGTATTATCATTTATATTTCTGTGAATTCCAATAGTTGCAACCACATTCAAATAGTGTTCTGAGCTCTCTTAGTTTGTATTCTGAAAGAATTTCAGTACTTTTTTTAGAAACACCATAGATTTGAGTGGAGTCAAAACGGTAAACAGTACACTAGTCATTTCACAGCTTTGTGAACTTCTCTTCAGTGTATTTACCTTGCCCGTTTTATAATAAGGTTCTTTTTACCTGTACTTTAAGTGTTCCATATACATTTCTGAACTGTTTCATTATCTATTATGGTCAGTTCTAAGAGTAGGAACCACATTCACAGAGGGTTCTGCACTCTATTAGCTTTTATTCTGAAAAATTTCAGTAGTTTTTTAAGAAAGGCCATGGGATTGACTAGAGTTAAAACTATAATCAGTATTCTGGTCATTTCCCAGCTGTGTGAACCTGTTTTCAGTGTATTTACGCTGCCCAGTTATAATTAAGGTAGTAATAACTTGTAATACAATTGTTCTATATTCTTTTATGGAGCCTTATAAGGTATATTATTGTGAATTCTAAGAGTAGTAACCACATTCACATAGTGTTCAGCGCCCTATTAGCTTGTATTCTGAAAGAATTTCAGTAGTTTCTTTAGAAACGCCATGGGATTGACTAGAGTTAAAACTGTAATCAGTATACTGGTCATTTCCCAGCTGTGTGAACCTGTTTTCAGTGTATTTAGGCTGCCCGGTTATAAATAGGGTAGTAATAACTTGTAATACAAGTGTTCCATATACATTTATGGAGCATTATAATGTATATTATTGTGAATTCTAAGAGTAGGAACCACTTTCTCATAGTGTTTTGAGCTCTATTCGCTTGAATTCTTAAAGATTTTCAGTAGTTTCTTTAGCAACTCCATAGGATTGACTCGAGTTAAAACTGTAAACAGTATACTCGTCATTTCCCAGCTGTTAGAACTTCTTTTCAGTGTATTTAACTTTCCCGTCTTATATTCAGGTTCTTTTTTCCTATAATTCAAGTGTTCCATATTCATTTATGGAGTATTTCAGAGTCTCTTAAGGTGAATTCAGACAGTAGGAACCACATTCACATAGTGTTCCGAGTTATCTTAGCTTGTATTCGTAAAGAATTTCAGTCGTTTTTTTAGTAATGCCATAGGTTTGACTGCAGTTAAACCTGAAGGCAGTATACTAATCATATCCCAGCTGTGTGAGCTTCTTTTCAATGTATTTACCTTGCCCGTTTAATATTAACGTTCTTTTCACCTGTAATTCCAGTGTTCCATATATACTTTTGTACTATTTCAGTGTCTATTATTGTGAATTCAAAGAGTAGTAACCACATTCACATAGTGTTTTGAGCACTATTAGCTTGAATTTTTAAAGATTTTCAGTAGTTTCTTTAGAAACTCCATAGGATTGACGGGAGTTTAAACTGTAAACAGGATTCTCGTCATTTTCCAGCTGTGTGAACTTCCTTCCAGTGTATTTACCTTGCCCTTTTTATAATAAAGTTCTTTCTACCTGTAATTCAAGTGTTCCATATCCATTTATGGACTATTTCAGTGTCTATTATTGTGAATTCTAAGAGTTGTATCCACATTAACATAGTGTTTTGAGCTCTAGTAGCTTGTTTTCTTAAAGAATTTCAGTAATTTCTTCAGTAAGGCCACAGGTTTGACTGGAGTTAAAACTGTAAACAGTATACTCGTCATTTCCCAGCTGTGTGAAAGTGTTTTCAGTGTATTTACGCAGCCCGCTTTAAATTAAGGTAGTAATAACTTGTCATTCAAGTGTTCCATATATTCTTATGGAGTATTATCATTTATATTTCTGTGAATTCCAATAGTTGCAACCACATTCAAATAGTGTTCTGAGCTCTCTTAGTTTGTATTCTGAAAGAATTTCAGTACTTTTTTTAGAAACACCATAGATTTGAGTGGAGTCAAAACGGTAAACAGTACACTAGTCATTTCACAGCTTTGTGAACTTCTCTTCAGTGTATTTACCTTGCCCGTTTTATAATAAGGTTCTTTTTACCTGTACTTTAAGTGTTCCATATACATTTCTGAACTGTTTCATTATCTATTATGGTCAGTTCTAAGAGTAGGAACCACATTCACAGAGGGTTCTGCACTCTATTAGCTTGTATTCTGAAAGAATTTCAGTCGATTTTTAAAAACGCCATGGGATTGACTAGAGTTAAAACTATAATCAGTATTCTGGTCATTTCCCAGCTGTGTGAACCTGTTTTCAGTGTATTTACGCTGCCCAGTTATAATTAAGGTAGTAATAACTTGTAATACAATTGTTCTATATTCTTTTATGGAGCCTTATAAGGTATATTATTGTGAATTCTAAGAGTAGTAACCACATTCACATAGTGTTCAGCGCCCTATTAGCTTGTATTCTGAAAGAATTTCAGTAGTTTCTTTAGAAACGCCATGGGATTGACTAGAGTTAAAACTGTAATCAGTATACTGGTCATTTCCCAGCTGTGTGAACCTGTTTTCAGTGTATTTAGGCTGCCCGGTTATAAATAGGGTAGTAATAACTTGTAATACAAGTGTTCCATATACATTTATGGAGCATTATAATGTATATTATTGTGAATTCTAAGAGTAGGAACCACTTTCTCATAGTGTTTTGAGCTCTATTGCTTGAATTCTTAAAGATTTTCAGTAGTTTCTTTAGCAACTCCATAGGATTGACTCGAGTTAAAACTGTAAACAGTATACTCGTCATTTCCCAGCTGTTAGAACTTCTTTTCAGTGTATTTAACTTTCCCGTCTTATATTAAGGTTCTTTTTTCCTATAATTCAAGTGTTCCATATTCATTTATGGAGTATTTCAGAGTCTCTTAAGGTGAATTCAGACAGTAGGAACCACATTCACATAGTGTTCCGAGTTATCTTAGCTTGTATTCATAAAGAATTTCAGTCTTTTTTTAGTAATGCCATAGGTTTCGCTGGAGTTAAACCTGTTGGCTGTATACTAATCATATCCCAGCTGTGTGAGCTTCTTTTCAATGTATTTACCTTGCCCGTTTAATATTAACGTTCTTTTCACCTGTAATTCAAGTGTTCCATATATACTTTTGTACTATTTCAGTGTCTATTATTGTGAATTCAAAGAGTAGTAACCACATTCACATAGTGTTTTGAGCACTATTAGCTTGAATTTTTAAAGATTTTCAGTAGTTTCTTTAGAAACTCCATAGGATTGACGGGAGTTTAAACTGTAAACAGGATTCTCGTCATTTTCCAGCTGTGTGAACTTCCTTCCAGTGTATTTACCTTGCCCTTTTTATAATAAAGTTCTTTCTACCTGTAATTCAAGTGTTCCATATCCATTTATGGACTATTTCAGTGTCTATTATTGTGAATTCTAAGAGTTGTATCCACATTAACATAGTGTTTTGAGCTCTAGTAGCTTGTTTTCTTAAAGAATTTCAGTAATTTCTTCAGTAAGGCCACAGGTTTGACTGGAGTTAAAACTGTAAACAGTATACTCGTCATTTCCCAGCTGTGTGAAAGTGTTTTCAGTGTATTTACGCAGCCCGCTTTAAATTAAGGTGGTAGTAACTTGTCATTCAAGTGTTCCATATATTCTTATGGAGTATTATCATTTATATTTCTGTGAATTCCAATAGTTGCAACCACATTCACATAGTGTTCTGAGCTCTCTTAGCTTGTATTCTGAAAGAATTTCAGTACTTTTTTTAGAAACACCATAGATTTGAGTGGAGTCAAAACGGTAAACAGTACACTAGTCATTTCACAGCTTTGTGAACTTCTCTTCAGTGTATTTAGGCTGCCCGGTTATAATTAAGGTAGTAATAACTTGTAATACAAGTGTTACATATACATTTATGGAGCCTTATTATGTATATTATTGTGAATTCTAAGAGTAGGAACCACTTTCTCATAGTGTTTTGAGCTCTATTGCTTGAATTCTTAAAGATTTTCAGTAGTTTCTTTAGCAACTCCATAGGATTGACTCGAGTTAAAACTGTAAACAGTATACTCGTCATTTCCCAGCTGTTAGAACTTCTTTTCAGTGTATTTAACTTTCCCGTCTTATATTAAGGTTCTTTTTTCCTATAATTCAAGTGTTCCATATTCATTTATGGAGTATTTCAGAGTCTCTTAAGGTGAATTCAGACAGTAGGAACCACATTCACATAGTGTTCCGAGTTATCTTAGCTTGTATTCATAAAGAATTTCAGTCTTTTTTTAGTAATGCCATAGGTTTCGCTGGAGTTAAACCTGTTGGCTGTATACTAATCATATCCCAGCTGTGTGAGCTTCTTTTCAATGTATTTACCTTGCCCGTTTAATATTAACGTTCTTTTCACCTGTAATTCAAGTGTTCCATATATACTTTTGTACTATTTCAGTGTCTATTATTGTGAATTCAAAGAGTAGTAACCACATTCACATAGTGTTTTGAGCACTATTAGCTTGAATTTTTAAAGATTTTCAGTAGTTTCTTTAGAAACTCCATAGGATTGACGGGAGTTTAAACTGTAAACAGGATTCTCGTCATTTTCCAGCTGTGTGAACTTCCTTCCAGTGTATTTACCTTGCCCTTTTTATAATAAAGTTCTTTCTACCTGTAATTCAAGTGTTCCATATCCATTTATGGACTATTTCAGTGTCTATTATTGTGAATTCTAAGAGTTGTATCCACATTAACATAGTGTTTTGAGCTCTAGTAGCTTGTTTTCTTAAAGAATTTCAGTAATTTCTTCAGTAAGGCCACAGGTTTGACTGGATTTACAACTGTAAACAGTATACTCGTCATTTCCCAGCTGTGTGAAAGTGTTTTCAGTGTATTTACGCAGCCCGCTTTAAATTAAGGTAGTAATAACTTGTCATTCAAGTGTTCCATATATTCTTATGGAGTATTATCATTTATATTTCTGTGAATTCCAATAGTTGCAACCACATTCAAATAGTGTTCTGAGCTCTCTTAGCTTGTATTCTGAAAGAATTTCAGTAGTTCTTTAGAAACGCCATGGGATTGACTAGAGTTAAAACTGTAATCAGTATACTGGTCATTTCCCAGCTGTGTGAACCTGTTTTCAGTGTATTTAGGCTGCCCGGTTATAAATAGGGTAGTAATAACTTGTAATACAAGTGTTCCATATACATTTATGGAGCATTATAATGTATATTATTGTGAATTCTAAGAGTAGGAACCACTTTCTCA
>NW_027223947.1:0-34693 GCF_028538775.1 Myotis yumanensis
CACCAGGATCTTGTTAAAATGCAGATTCTGGTATAATTGGTCTGGGATGGGGCCTGGTGATGCTGATGCTGGGGTCCATGCACCACATTTTGCAAGTGAGGATTTAGACCAGCATTTCCATGCTGGTCTCCACAGGACCGTAGAGTTCAGCAAGATGTTTGTCTTACCATATTAAATAAGTTTGGCAAATGTTAGATTAAACAAAGTTAAATGAGCTTCTTTGCTACAGGATTTCTCACAACCTTTAATATATCTCTCTCTGAGATTTGATTTGCATATGCAGTTTCCCAACTTTATTTTACTAGAAAACCCTCATCTTCTCCAACTCCCTCCCAACACCAGTGTTCACCGGTGTTCTTTGTAATACAGTTGAGACATCACAGGTCTGGGTTTCCTTGTTCTGGAAGCTTTGTGCTGTCCGCACCAATGTATTTTCTTTTGCGCTTCCTCTTCCTCCAGCTTCTGCGTGTGTTTCCTTTCTTCGCTTGGAGATAATTCATTAAAGCAACTCTCTCACTCCCTGCCTCCTTCTTCTGATACACCTTTCCACCTCCTAACACCCCAACTAAAAAACACCATCAATATTTCATAAACTCACAGTGACAAATTTATTTTAATGTGGTCCACTGAGAGCTGGAGATTGATTGGCCCCTCAGAAGCGTGACACGTTTCAAAGCAGGATATTCATGGTGTGTTTTAGTGCCTACATTAGTCAGAGAGGAGCAGAGCCTGGATTTATCATCGTTATGACTTTCTCGGTATCTATTCTCTTCTAGCCACTGGCAGCAACTCTCTGAATGCTCTCTATTGATTGGTTTTGTGTCTTTAAAATGTGCTGGCCAGGGAGGCGGGGGGCCTGGGTTGCCATCAGTTGAGCCTAGCTTGCTGGAGTTTCTGCATTTGGTAGCCTGGGCTTGGGTGAAGCCACCAGAAATTTGCTGTTCACTCATGAGGGCATTGGAGGAAGAGGGCTGACCTCTTTTATCCCCAAAGGGTCGGAGTGATTGGAAAATGGGACAGCGAGGCCTGGGGGCTGTTCAAGGTCACTATGCAAGCCTGCTCCCATGGCAGTAGAGGTCATAATAGGTCACCCGAGGTCGACCCAGGGCACTGATACTTGAAGACCTTGTGAGTTTTTTCTCTGTCATTTAGGGCAGGCACAGTGCAGAACCCAAACTGTCTTCAAAGATAGGAAATCCCTTGTCCATAGATTACATGACTGTAATGCAGACACCGGCAAAGTCTTTGAGCACTTACAATGTGCCAAGTATTTATTAAGCACTTTCAATGTGCCAAATAGAGTGGGATATGCATTACACATGGTCTCTTCTCACAACAGCACTGGGAGGAAGGTATTATTGTCATTAATACTTTTATAGTTTTGTTTATAGACAAGGAACTAAGGCAGCTTAAAAAGGTTAAACAGCTGCCTCAAGTCCATGAAGCAGTAAAAATAAAGCCCAGGTCCACCTGATTTCAGGCCCAAGCTCATAGCCATCAGGCTTGACTGCCTTTCTAGATTTAGCAAGCCAGGGAACCTGCTGCTATTTAACTGATGCACTATATTCAACACATTCTTGCTTATTCATTAGTGCATAAGGCAAGGCCTCTCTTCAACAATACTCCGGTAATTTGATTTTGCACATAGCTTTCAGAGTAAATAACTTATTGTTCTTTTAAATTATGTCCATTTTCCATTAATTCAGGTCTCCCCAAATTCACGATTAACAAACCAGTCCAGTTGTTACATCACTAAAATTTGCATTAAATCTCACATGGCATGCTGGCTTCCAAGATACATTTCCTCAGTGGCCACCTGGGCCCAGGCCCTGCCTAGAAGGAGTTTATGTTCCAGTAAAAGAGACAGGTATGTGCACAGCTGGCCATGCACAGAGGTAGCCTTTGATAAGTTTGAGGGACATCCTGTGATTGGAGATCTGAGGACAGAAAAGAACTCTCACTGGGTACTTTTTCTGGTAGTGGATCAAGGGTGATGGCCTGGAAAAATGAAAGAAAATTTCAAGAAGCAGTGATGAGTCTGGGGATGCTATTCAGGGGGGCTGTGTGGAAACACATTGTGTGTGTCAAAGATGTATAACGTTTATGATCAGAATATCAGAGAAAAACTCTTTGAGTTCATTCCTCCTTCTCACTGGGAGAAACTTACTAAAGCAGGTTCTTCCTTGTGTGGATAAAGATGCATTAAGCAAAATGGCTGCAAAACCAATCCTCGCTCCATTTGGCTTCCATTAGAAAGTCAAAGATATATATCTGTGGGAGGGAGAAAAAATCCTGCAGCAGAGTGAATTGAAGCATATTTATGAGAACGGAGTTGAGGCAGCCAGCAGTTAATCCTGGTGACTGCAGACAGCAGCCATCTCTGCTCAGTGGGCTGGGCGGGTCCCTACTAAGTAGTCACCTTCCCCTGGAGGAATCATTTTACAGGGATTTTGTGACTCTAGGGTTTTCCTTGAAGCGAAGACTGTCACCTCATGTCAAGGGCAGTAGTGTTTCTCTCATACTCAGGGAACTTTTGACTTCTCATTTGCAGGGTCCGGAATTAAGCTTTACCTTTGGCCAGGATAGGACAGAAGAATGTTGTTCTGAAAGTAAGCTCACTGGGGCTCCCATTTCTGAGAATGTTTTCCATTCTCTCTTTTTTTTGGAGAAAGGAATCAAGGTCAGGGATACCTGCTTCTGTCTGGAATCCTCCTATATAATAAAAGTGTAGTATGCAAATTGTCCCCTCGACCTGGAGTTCATCTGGGAGTTCGACCAGGGGGTGGGGCTGGCCAGGGGAAGGGAGGGAATACCCGGCTGGCAGCTGCTAGGGACCCTACCAGTGCACGAATTTCATGTACTGGGCCTCTAGTCTACTATAAAAGCCAAGGAAATCATGGCCATTTACAGGGAAGGCCTCCTGGGTGGTCTGCAGAGGCCTGCATCATAATCATAAATATCTTAATATGTGTCTGGCCCTGGGCAGCAGTATTTGATAAGCATTAGCACATTTAATGTATACAATCTATTTATAGAAACAGACTTGCAGGCCTCACCTAAGAATAATGAAATTCAAATATCTGGGGTGGGGCCCAAATATGTATTTATAGAAAAAAACACTCAGCCCTGAGATAAAATGTTTGGCTCAGTGGATAGAGCGTCGGCCTGCAGACTGAAGGGTCCTGGGTTTGATTCTGGTCAAGGGCATGTACCTTGGTTGCGGGCACATCCCCAGTAGGAGATGTGCAGGAGGCAGCTGATCGATGTTTCTCTCTCATCGATGTTTCTAACTCTCTATCCCTCTCCCTTCCTCTCTGTAAAAAATCAATAAAATATATTTTAAAACACACACACACAACAAAATTACTCAGAGATTCTAATACACAGGAATGTTATGTCTGGTTGGGCAGGTTTGCCTGTAGGGGCCTGGTGCCCTCTAGATTTGTGCAGGGTAGCAGCCTGTGGCGGCTTTACACTGTAGGGTCATGGTGGGGATGGGCATGTATCAAGTCCAAACTACTCCTGCTTCCTCTCCATGTAGAGGGCATGTCAGGATCCTGGGGCCCAGAGTAGAGCTGCCATTCAGGCCTTGCACAAGCCTTTCTTCAAAGGAAGACCCAATCAGAGTCTTCATGTCAGCACATGGTTAGGCAGATTTAGGTGTATAGGAAAGAATCTTGACCACTACCTACAATCTAGATCGATTGTTATATACATTAAATGTACTAATGCTTATCAAATACTGTTTCCCAGTGCCAGTCACATATTCAGATATTTAACACATGTTAGTTCTATCCTCTTTTTCCATTGCCTACCATTTCTGTTGATTGGAATTTATCATATATACTCTCACTCACAGGCTCGCCTCCAATGTCACATTCCACAGTCATGCTGACTCTGATCCATCATCTCCCAAGACTTCAGTTTCTAGAAAAGAAGTGAATTTTAATTTTCACATTTTGATTGTGCTAAATTTTGAATTTTATTTTAATACAGCATTAGACACACATAGAGCTATAGGAACAAAATTCCAAATTGTGACTGCTGGCCTCCCAGCCATGGGGAGCATTGGGGTGTCTTGTAGCTGCCCAATTATCTCCTGATAAAGTTGACAAATGCCAAAGCTATGTGGAAGAGAGTCTGCAGGGCCAGAAGACCTGTGTTGACATCATGGCCCATCACCTGCTGGCTGTGTGACCTTCAATGAGTTACTTAAACTCTTTGACCCTTGATTTTGTCATCTATGAAATGGGGTTAAGCATTTTCACCTCATGGGCTGATAGATGGAATGCAATGTGCTAACATATATGGAGTGACTAGCATTGTGACCAGCATATCCCCTCATTTATTAAAAATTGTGAGGGACTACAATGGTTCAAGCTCCTGTTAAACATGGGAAATATAATGGTGAGCAAGGCCCACAGGGCTGCTATCTTCACAGATCTTCAAGTTCACTGGGGGGAGACTGAAAATGAAGTCAACAAATACAGTCTCAGAGAATAATATGTGCCAAGAGGAAAGGTGGGGCTGGTTTATATTGGATTATCAAGAAAACCTCTGAGAGAAGGCAGCATTTGATCTGAGGCCCAATTGATGAGACTATGTGAAGAAGGCAGACAGACACAAAGCAGAAAATGAGCATTTCAGATGGTATGAACATGTGCCAAGGCCCTGAGGCAAAGACAAGTATGATGTGTTGGAAGAAGTGAAAGAATGCTGGTATGGCTGGAATAGAAAAAGGGAGGAGAAGAGTGACAAAATGAAGCAAGTAGATCAGGATATGGGTTTATATTCTCTCTTTAGTGCAACTGAAAGTAGGCACAGAGTTAAGGCTACTTTTCCTCTTCCTTGCTATGCACTCAGCTGCTAGATTCATGTCTTGTATCAATTAAGAATGTTTTCAGTTGCAAGTGACAGGAAACGTAACTAACCTGTCTTAAATAAACAAGGGTATGAATTTCTCACAGAATCTCTTTAGAGATACAGGATGCTGATATTTGGCTCAGCAGTTCAACAAAGTTATGTTTCTGGATTGACCTCCCTATGATTCTCTTTCCCCTCATGGTCACAAAATAGCTGCCACAGCTCCAAGCATGACATCCTCACACCATATTTGAAGGCAGGAGGCAGGGGACAGCAGGAGAACAGACAGTTTCTCTTCAAGTACCTCTTTTTCATCAGGTCAGAGAAAACTTCCCCAAGCAGACGCCCCTGTGTCATATTGGTTAGTGTGGAGTGAAATGCTGGGGTCAAAGGATCTCCGTCTGATACTTGAACAAAGTTAGGGTTTATTGACAAGGAAGTAGTGTGGAGTAGGTAAGATAGTGATTGCCACAGTCCTCATATTCCCATCTATCTCCCTGAGTGAAGGCTGCAGAACTTTACATTTTGACTCTAACTGGTCAGTAGCTCTCGGAGGGTGTTCAGTCTTCTTGGAAGCTTTTTTTTGGATTTTGTCATTTTCCTCTGACACCATCACGGGCCACGCATCCCCTGTTGCTCTTTAGAAAATCAAAGACTCAGGATTTAATTAAAAGCAAAACTTGACAGAAGTGTTTTTAATTGTAATAGAAAGATGCCGCCTGTTTCATAAGGTGACAGTTTGCAAACACAAGTGTGAACGCCTTCCTACCTCACTTGTCGGCGGCCCCATCACGGAGTGGCAGGGTGGTGCACAGATAGATCTGGTGTGAATTACTTGTGCCAGCAGGGAAGGATGCAACCTGAATTTCTCCTGAGGAGCGCCAACCGACATCTGTCATCAGGTGCACTTAGCTAATGAGATCCAAGGGGCAGCCTCCCATGCCACCATCTACCCAGCCTTCAGGTTTGCTGGAAGAGGGATGTAGCTCCCTCTCTTATTCTGGAGAACTGGGCAACCACGATTTGCTGTGGAAGCCAGACTGTCTATTCTCCTGGCCTGTGTCTAGCTGTGAAGCAAACTGTTCATTTGTCACGATTTTTCCCAACATCTGTGTATTTAAAGGCCAATCAGCTGGCTGGGGGGCTGTCTTTGCATTTTTCTCCTGGATGTTGGGCCAGTGTAGACTCAGCCTTGGCATACTCATGGGAGGTCGCTGGGTCTCCTTGAGGGAAGATTGTGTCTCTTTCAGAGAGACTTCTAGAGTGGAGAAACTTAGAAAATATTTAGCTGCAGGGAGCAGAAGATGACTCGAACCAGCCCAGAGAGAGGATTTTCTGGAGACATCCAAGGATTCTGGCAGAACCCATATGCAGGAACCATAGATGGGCTTCTCGTACATCTTCTACTCTTCTCTTTCTGGAGACCTACTTCCTTTGCATGGAGACCTGCTTTCTTTCTAAGGCTCCCAATTTCTGCTCCCCATGGATTTTTTTCTCAGTTATAAGTGCTATTTCCAGCCTCAACTCTACCTGACCTTGCAGTTCAACTGCTCAATCATGTATGAATTCAATGATTCATTGATTTATCAAAGAACCACACAGAAATATATATAATTACAAATGGACATAGCTCTTAGAAGGAAAGGGTAATGTATGGTGTTCTACAGATGGCTACATCATTCCCTATGATACGTTCCTACAATACTCAATGGAAAATATGATTGGTCCAGCCTGGAACCCCTGGTCCAATCAGATGGCTGAGGGGAGATGCACACATGGAGCTAGGTCTGCAGATGGAGCATGTTACCTAAGTGTGGGGAATAGACATGGGGGAAATGCTTGCCATCTCTCCTACAGAAAGACTTTCAGCTTAGCCATCCACAAAATTATCTTTGATCAATCCCAACCATTTTAGGCTTGGCTGAACAGACTCAGGGCTCTGCATCCTAGATGCTGAGTGCATTTCTGACTGACTGCTCATGCCAAGCCTGACTCACTTGCCCATGACTCACCTGGGCAGAGAACTCTGGGTATCAAGTGCCAGATGTGGGCAGGTTTCCAGCTGCAGGTGGGCCTCTGCTGATGGATGACTCTCCTGAATGGAACATAGAGTCTTTGTTTTTACAAGGCCCCTTTCCATTGAAATGAGTGATAGTAATAGGCACTGAATGCAGCAATAGCTGTGCAAGTTTCCCAACATTTGAGGCCAAAGCTTTGAGTACAAACTTAGCAGGGTGATAAGAGTAGGTAACCATAAAGAGGCCATTTATGCAGCATGGATGGAGGGTGGCCCAATGCCAGGCATGGCAAATCATAGAGAACAAGTCCATGATGATGGCTTTGACCCTGCTCCATAGGGCCCCCTCCTTGAAGAAGTTAAGTAACAATGCCAGATGGTCCCCATGTTTAGGCCCACAGAGGTGGAGACCACTCATCCTGGGGTTCCAGGCTGGCTGGCTGAAGCCAGGACTCACAAGAAGTCTACATAGGCAGGGTGCAGAGTCAACCCTCAGGATTCTGAGGGCTGTTGGAGGCCTGGCTAGTGGTGTCCATCTCAAGCATCCTGGGCTTGACTCCTCGCTCTACTCAGTCCACTTCTGTTCTCTATAGTTAGGAAAGGGTGGGTTTCCTTGGTCCTCACAGCTCTCCCAATGTGCTACCAGCAAATAGGCTGGGCTATATTTCAGAAGAGTTGCTACAAGAGAAACTTAGCCTGTAAGTCAAACACTTTAGTTCTCCAGGCGTGAAAAACAATGCTCTTTATCTCTGGCTGTGCCTGGCTTTGTGAGCTGTGTCTAACAGCCACAGGAGGAAATATACTATCGCAATGTCAGAGTACTGCCCAGATTCCTGTGAGAAGGAATCCCCCATCCCGAAGTGCTAAATGGGCTGGAGTCAGTCTTGACCTGTGATATGTTTGCCTTGAAACAAATGTCTTTAAGGAAAAAAAAATCATTCAATATTAAACAAAAAACAGAAAGGCAAAAATAGAAGAAACAAAACAAAAATCCCTATGGGATTTGGGGAGCATTAAGTCAAATATTGCATGAAAAAAACTTAGCACAGTGCTCAGTCCATAGTAAGGACTCAACAGAATTTGCTTGTTATTCTTATTATAATTTAATGACTTTGCTACATATATATTTTAGGCACAGTGCCACTCTTCTTCCTAGTCCATGTCAGTCTGAAGCCATATTGCTGATGTCTGTCCTGGTCCATTTTTCTTTGTTGTTGTACAAAGTAGGCCAGGAATCCTCTGAGGCTAGAGCACTGTTATGCCCAGATTTCAGGATCCCCAAGAGACCACACCAGGAGCCAGCTGTGTCCGATGCAAAAGCATAAGAATCTTTATTCAAGCCCGGGCTTGGCTCCTTTACCCTCCTTACCGACGTAGCAGCAAGTGGCAGAGAGAGCCAGCTCTGTGGGGTAGGGGTTTTATAGTAAGGGGAGGAGAGAGGACTGTGGGCCCTGCCGATTGGCCAGGTGCAAGTCGGTGTCTTGTTACACAGGATGTGGTCATATCTATGGCGCGCACTTTCCTTGATTATCATTGGTTAGTTTAAAGAAATCCTAGGTGGTGGCTAGCAGAGGCTTGGGCTTCTTCCGGGAAGAAGCTCCTTGCTGAGCACATGGCTCTGCCCCAAAATGGAGGATTTGGGGCAAGATGGAGGACGTAGCCCTCGCCCTTTCAAGCACCTCCTCCATGCTCTCTCCCTTGTAGGCAGGTATCCTGAATCTGTGCTGTTATGGAGGAGATTTGAATACCACCACAGGAAAACTTGGTCTGGTTGATTCTCATTTATGCTTTTAGCTTCAGCTTGGGAGTCAGCTCTTCCATGAAGCCTTCCTGAGAAGCATCCTCCTTCGTGCTTCAGTCCATTTTTTTTGAAGCCCCTGTATATGGAATATTGTGTTTGTCAAAGAGGGCATATTTCCCATTCTGTACACTCCTTCACAATGTGACTTTGTCATTCTTCTCAGGAAGTGGTAGGGTCTATATCCTCTCTTCTTGAACATAGGTGGACCTAGCATAGTGTGGAGGTGATGCGGGTAGCTTCTGTACACTCCTTCACAATGTGACTTTGTCATTCTTCTCAGGAAGTGGTAGGGTCTATATCCTCTCTTCTTGAACATAGGTGGCCTATAGCATAGTGTGGAGGTGATGCGGGTAGCTTCTGAGGCTGGGTTGGAAAATTCCATAAGCTTCCATCTTACTCTCTTGGGAGCTTGCTCTCAGAACCCAGCTGCCAGGCTAAGAGGGAGCCCAAATGAGCTCATAGTGAGAGACCACATGGAGAAGTCATATACTGTGTCAACTGAAGACCAAATGGATAGCATCAACTGCCAATCATATGAAGGAAATGCCTCAAAAGGAGGAGTGAGCAAAGGTTTTCTGAAAAAGGCCAGATAGTAAATATTTTTGGCTTTATAGGCCATATAGTTTCTGTTGTAACTACTCAACTCTGCCTCTGTCATTTAAAAATAGCTGTAGACAATACATGAATGGATGGGCACAGCTGGATTCGGTTCATGTATTGTAGTTTGCCAACCCATGCTTTAGGTGATTCTTACCCCAGCCATTGAGTCACTCTCATCCTTCTAACCATTCCAGTTGAGCTCCTGCAAGAGTTCCTGACCCACAGCATCCATGAGCAAAATAAAATGGTTGCTTTCTGCCAAGATATTTGGGTTGGTTTGTATATAGTGACTAGAGGCCCAGTGCACAAAATTTGTGCACTCAGAGGGGGTGCCTCAGGCTAGCCTGTGCCTTTAGGGGATGTCCGACTGACAGCTTAGGTCCACTCCCTGCAGTCGGATATCCTTAACGCTGCCACTGAGGCAGGAGAGGCTCTGGCCACCACTGCTGCGCTCACCAGCCATCAGCCCAGTTTCTGGCTGAGCAGTGCTCCCTCTGTGGGAGCGCACTGACCATCAGGGGGCAGCTCCTGCATTGAGCATCTGCCCCCTGGTGGTCAGTGTGCATCACAGCAACCGGTTGTTCCGCCATTCGGTCAATTTGCATATTAGTCTTTTATTATATAGGATAGTACCTGGATTAGTGCATGTGTAAGTTGCTTTATGATTATCTGTTACTGTGCCTGCATCTCCTTCTAGCTTCTGAGCCCCTCAAAAGGAATCTTCTTCCTTTTCCTCCTTATCCTTTACTTCAACCAATCTAGTATTGAGTGCCTGTATTATGTCAAATGCTTTATGTGAATTTTTGCCTTTGGTCTTTCCAACCATTACTGCTTCTCTATTTTACAGATAGATGAGTCTCTGCGAAGTTAGTCAATTGCCCAAGGTAACTTAGAATCATGATCTCCTTGATTCCTGGGTCCTTGACCAATTCCAAGATCTTAACCATGATGCTGTCTAGCCTCAACATTCATTGTATGAAATAGAGGTGAGGGAGGTTGAGGAGCATCCACTAGACAGTAAGAAACTTGAGTCCAGAGGTCATGCTTGTCCAGTCCCTACTCAAATCCCAGTGTTTTGCAGGTTTCCTGAGGCATAGTGGTTGCACAGTAATTTTTGGTTGGGTGAATGAATGAATGAGTGACTAGCACACACTAGGTTTCCCTTTGGTTTGTGTCAGACTCAACTGGGCTATTGTTGGAGGATGTCCACTGGTAGACCATTTACTGTAGTGAATGAGTATTGTGTAGATATGCTTGGTGTTCTGTCCATACTCCCTTGGTCTACACTAGCTTCCTGTTTCTTGCTGCAGGAGGAAGTGCCTTGTTTGAGTGAATGTCTTGGCCTGCATAGGAGGCTGGTCAGAAAAGTGGGGAAGTTAGGAGGTCTGTCCCAAGAGCAGACCTCAACCAATGAGGGATGGGAGTTGATGGATAAATACCTCAGCTTTTCACCCTCAGTAGGACAACTCTGAGCTTCGTTCACGGCAGTCTTTCAAAGGAGCCCCAATGAAATTGAGCCCCTTTTGTATTGTTCAATAACACACTCTTTATAGGCTTCCCTCCATTTTTGTCTCTCTTGCCCAACTTTCACAATAGTTTTTGAAATTACCTCCTAAAGAAATAACTTACACCCAAGCACTAGTCTTAAAGTTTGCTTACAGGAAAACCTAGCATGCTTTCTTAAGGAAAGGGAAGCGAGGACCAGTGTGTATGGTCAATGGTGTAAAAAGTGGTGCACAGTATAGGACACATGTGCATAGGACAGATTTGCATCAAAAAGTCTGACTTAGTGCAGAAACATAAGTATTGATGATATTTTCATGGATATAGGCTTCTTACCTTTGAATATATATAGCAACTGGAATTAGGTTAACTAACATTTGCTTATTATTTTAATCAATAAATAAGAACGATTTGTAATCAGCATATCAATTGCATTTAAGTAATTGGTGCATTGGAAATACTCGAGGGAAATACAGAAGGATGCTATCTTGTATGGTTTTAATCATCTCCTTTCAATCCTGCTGTCACATAACTTTCTATCAGATCTCTTCTTCATGGGCCAGAGATGCACTAGAGTCCAGTTCTAGCCTGGCTCTATCAACTCTACACTGACTGAGGGGTAGGAGGGACACATCCCATATTATTTGGGAGTTTTTAGAACTTCTGGCCTAGCATGTGGGGAGTTCAGGTGTTGTCCTAGGGATTCTGTTGGAAAATTATTTTTTTGAGAATATTTATGCATTCTTTCAGAGATTATTTGTGTATGATTCTGCCATATCCCCAAGGGGCACTACCAATTTTGGTCACTGCACTAAATTTATGGCTGATAGTTTTTTTGGGGGGGACTACTGGGCGATTTACTCTGAGCTGAAAATTCACTGGCTGGCTTGTGGTACCACATTTCTAGGACTCTTAACTACCCTGCTCTGCTCAGTGCCCAGTGATTTTCTATTCAGGTTTTCTGGGGGTTGTGGGGGTTGACACAGGGGACAGTTTACTTTTGTTTCGCCCTTTTATGGACAGTGTGGACCTCTGGCATCTCAGTGTGATGCGGGAGAGTCTTCTAACAAACTCATAACCTTGAGCTTTGGGCTTTGTATTCTGTCCCTCACATTCATGAGGCTGTGAAAATGGAAGTTCAAACTGTCTAGCTTTGGTAAACTTTTTCAAGGCAAAAGCCTCTTAAGTATTCCACACCTCTCCAGGGTTCAACCTTCCCTTAGATTTTGGCCTGATAATTTCTTTCTTAGTTTTAAGAAGGTTTACAAAACATATTTGACCCTGTTGTTAGCTGGGTGGTTAGTTCTAATACTTACTCTGCCATATTACAGGAGATGGGTTTCTGCCCCAAGGATTTTTCCAGAGCCTTTTATGATTCAGCATTGGGAGAGGCTTCTCCAATGTGAAGGTTGTGGGGTCTCCAAAACCTACTTCATCCATCACAGCTTGGAGCATTAGTCTGCTGGTAACCTCATTTATACAACCCAGGAAAAGATCAGCCCATCAGGGAATCACATACCCTTGTCCTATGGGTCAACAAGGATTGGAAAAAGTTTGACTGTCTCACAAGACAGGGCTGAAGTTTTGATTCAGTGAAAATATTCTGCAATGAATACCTAAACATGGCTACTGCAGAGCTCTGTCCTCTCTCTGAGAACAAGGAGTGTCCAAATCTTTCTTTAACTTTAGATAGGGCTGGTATTGAAAGTTCTACCCTATCTTCCAAGAGTTGACTGAAACCTTTTAAAAATTCTACTTGTATTTAGGATGATTCCCATGGACAACCCAAGTCATTCATCCACCTGCCCATTTTTTCCAGCCATTCATTCATCTAACAAATGGGGCCCTAGTGAAATCCCATTCTGAGACAAACTGAGAAAGAAAAGTGAAAGGAGTCAAGTTACATATATTAATGTTTCCCCTAAAGGATTCAAGGCATCAGTATGTCCCTTCATAAACTTTTCCCTGGGCTAAGTGTTAATCCAACATCCTGCCATTATCATGAGCAAATTATTGATAAAGAATATTTTGTTTAAAAATGAGAGAGACAAGATTGTGTGAGAAGAGAAGATAGATATTTAAATAAGGTCATTTTGGCCACTGCTAGTTTTATAGGATTTCAACAGGAAAAGACACTGCTTCCTTCCATGTTTCATTGTGTTTTCCACTGGAGGAAGGGAGGAATTAGAATGATCCTTTCGGGGGTGAGGCTGTGTGTGAGAGTAGGCTAGGCTGTGCTGCAGCGACAAGGAAAACTCCAGATCTCAAAAGTGTGGTATAATAAAAGTTTATTTTTCATTTATACACAGTCTGTGTCTTTCTTAGGTCGCTTTCCTCCAAGTATGACTCAGGGACTCAGGATCCTACTATTTTGGGATGCCACCATCCTCCCCATTCTCAACTTGAACTAATTAGCATTTATTTATAGAACACTCCACCCAGCAACACCAGAGATCACATTCTTTTCAAATGCACATGGAACATTTAGCAAGATAGACTATATCTGGGCCATCAAACTAATCTAATGTCTCAATAAATTTAAAAGGATCCAAGCCATACATAATATTTTCTCTTATCACCATGAAATTAAATTAGAAATTCATAGTGGAAAGGTCTTTGCAAAATCCTCCAATACTTGGAAACTTAAACTACACATCTAAGTAAGCCATAGGTCAAAGGGGAAGTAAGAAAGTATTTTAAACAAAGCAGCAATTAAAACACAACATATGAAAGTTTTTGAAATGAGCCTTAAGCAATAATTAGGGGGACATTTATAGTATTAAATGTGTAAATCAGAAAAGAATAAGCTCAAATTAAGTACTTTAGTTTCCACTTTAAGAAATTATAAAAGAAAAGAGCAAATTTAAACCAAAGTGAGCAGATGAAAGAAAATAATAAAGTTAGGAGTGGAACTCAATTAAATAGAAAACAGCAAAATGATAAAGAAAAACCAATGAAAACTGAATAGCCTTATATCTGTTAAAGGAAATGAATTTGTAGGTTAAAATTTTTCCAAAGAAAATTCCAGGTTTAGATGGCTTCACTGGTGAATTTTATCAAACATTCAAGGAAGAGTTAGTGCCAAGTCTATACAAACTGTTGCAGAAAACTAAAGAGAATTGGATGTCTGTCCCAAGAGGACTAATCTCATCCCTTTTACTCAACATTGTACTGGGGTTCTGACAAGTGCAAGTAGGCAAGAAGGAATAAAAGGCATCTAGGTCAGAAAGGAAGGAGTAAACCTATCTTTATTCACAGATGACATGTTGTTTCTATAGAAAATCCCATAAAACATTTTTTAAAAAGCTATGAGCATTAACAAGTGAGTTTAGTAAGGTGGCAGGGCATAAGATCAATATACAAAAATCACTTGTATTTGTATATATTAGCAATGAAAATTGTAAATTGAAATTAAAAAGCAATAGCATCTACACTAGAATAAAAATGTGAAATACTCATGGAGAAGTGCGACAGAAGATGTGAAAGATCTATACACTGAACTACAAAATATTGCCGAGAGAAATAAAAAAAAAATCTTAATAAATAGGGTGATATATCTATTCATGGGTCAGAAGATTCAATATTGTTAAGAAGTCAATTTTTCTCCAAATGATCTATAGATTTAATAAAATTCTGATCAAAATGGACACACTGATTCTATAATTCATGTGGAAATGCTAAGGCTCTATTATAGCCAAATTAACTTTGAAAAAGAAGGACAACATTTGGGACTTACTCCACCTGATTTTAAGGTTTATTATAAAGCTACAATAACCAAATTAGTAAGTCTTGGCATCAAGATAGATAAATAGAATTAGAGTCCAGAATCAGACTCATACTTATCTGGACAACTTATTTTTGACAGTGGTGTACCTAATTCAACGGAGAAATGACAGTCTTTTAAACAAATGGTGCTGGAACATTTGAATATCCATATGCAAAAATTCTAAATCTTTTCCATACCTTACCAGAGGTTCTCAACCTGTGGGTCGCGACCCCTTTGGCGGTCAAACGACCCTTTCACAGGGGTCGCCTAAGACCATCCTGCATATCAGATATTTACATTACGATTCATAACAGTAGCAACATTACAGTTATGAAGTAGCAACGAAAATAATTTTATGGTTGGGTCACAACATGAGGAACTGTATTTAAAGGGCCAGAAGGTTGAGAACCACTGCGCTTAGACCATATATAAAAATTTTCTTAAAATGGATCATGGATCTAAATGTAAAGCATAAAACTGTTAAATTTCTAACTGCACTTCATTAAAATTGAAAATGCTTAATCTTTGAGAGTCACTGTCAAGAGAATAAAAAGACAAGCCACAAGTGGAGAGAAAAGCTTTGCAAAGCACATATCTGCCAAAGGATTTGTATCCCAAAATATACAAAAAACTCTAAAAAGTATATTAAGAAAACAAACACCCAACAAAAAAAATGAGCAAAAGATTTGGATAGAGACTTCACCAAGGAAAAGAAATGGATTATAAGTAAGCACATGAAAAAAATGCTCAAAATCATTAGTCATTATGGGAATGCAAATTAAAACCATATGAGGAGCCCTGGCCAGGTAGCTCAGTTGGTTAGAGTATCGTCCCAATAGACCAGGATTGCCAATTTGACCCCTGGTCAGGGCATACACAAGAATCAACCAATGAATGTGTAAATAAGTGGAACAACAAATCAGTCTCTCTCTCTCTCTCTCTCTCTCTCTCTTAAATCAATAAAATTTTTAAAAGACTGTATGAGGACACTTACATATCAATTTGAGTGTCTAAAATTAAAAAGGCTGATTACTCTAAGTGTTGGCAAGGATATGAAGGAACTGAAACTCTCATGCATTGCTGGTGTTAATGACATTGATACAATCAGTTTAAACAAGTTTGGCACTTTTTTCAAAATTCAAACATAGACCTACCATAAGACCTAGCTATTCCACACCTAGGTATTTGGCTAAGACATGTACACAAATGATTATCAGTAGGTGAGTGGGAAAATTGTGATATAGCCATGAAATGGAACTACTCAGCAATTAAAAGGAATAAGTATTGGTATATATAACAACATGGATAAATCTCAAGATATTATAAGTAAATGAAGCCAGACTCCAAAAAAGTACATACAGTCTAATTCCATTTACATAAATGGAGGGAGACGTTTCTCTCCCTTTCCTCTGTCTTTGATTCCAGCGGGGAGGGGGGGACAGATGGTGGGTTCCAGGCCATGTTTGGGAGGTATGGGGAAGAGATGTGGGGTGAATGTGTGCCCATGACGGTGTGATGGGTGGGGGCCCAGTTTTCCTGGACCAGGCAGGAATCTGGGAGTTTCATATTTTCTCTTTCTCTCAGCTGTGGATGAATCTGCTTCCTTGGAATAAGTGGATCCCGTGGCCCCAATTCATGCTGAGCTTCCTCTGACAATGGGGGAAGGTAAGACAGGCCAGGGCAGGTGAGAAGGAGGACAGAGCAGACGAATCAGTTTGGAGAGATGTGGAAGGTAGAGTCATAAGGACCCTCTTTCTCCCCTCCCTAATCTTAAACCCACCAGACCCTGAGCCCTGTGAGTGACTGAGCACTTGGGGTATGTGTGCGGTACACAGGAGCTTCTGTGTGTGTGCCTGTGTGTAGGCTGACCAGCTCATCCTGGTTTGCCTGGGGCTGGGCAGGTTTCAGCCCTGAAAGTCTGTGTCCCAGAAAACTCTCACGGCTGGAAAATGTGGAAGGTTGGTCACTCTACCTGCTTGCATGAGTGTATGTGTGTGTGTGTGTGTGTGTGTGTGTGTGTATACCTGTGTCTACTTGTGTGTGCATGTATGTGAGTTCTGGGGTCTATGAAAGGGGGTAGAATTAACTGCCTGATACATAGCTAAGGGAAACAGGATGTGCTGGGAGTACGTCCACATGTGAGGGTGTCATGGGGATCTCTGAATGCCCATTTCTTTATCCGCGCCCCTGTCCTGGCTGCCTTCCAGAAAGACTCTGAGATGGTTGTGTGTTTTCTCTGTAAGGAGGCAGTGCTTTTGATGGGTGAGAGCATGGACTTTGGGGTTGGGTGAATCTGGGACAAATGCTGACTCAGCCACTACTGGCTGTGTGATCTTGGGCAAGTGACTTTGCCAAGGTCTTTGTGGGCATTTTCCTCAAAGTAAAATGGATATAAAGAGCCCTTTATCATAAGTGAGCCAATGCAACTAGAGGGATTGGTAAACAGTCAATGTAGTCATTACTATTATTGTTCTTGTAAGTCTGGTGTGTGTGGCTGAGTGTACTCTTATGGAGCGTATGTACAAGTGTGTGAATGTGTGTGTGAATGTGTGCATGTATGAGTGTGCATGTGTGTGACTGTGCTTATGAGTGTACATGAGCATGTATAAGTGTGGGAATGTGTGAGTGCATGTAATTCTGTGTGCATGCACATGACTGCATGCACGTGTGTCAGTGAGCATGCACATGTATACAAGAGGCCATATGAGTGAGTCTGTGCTCATGTATGAGTATGCTTTCAGGGTAGCCCCTCAGTCAGGAGAATGGGCTGGGGGTGGGTGAGTCAGGGCGTGGGGACAGGAGGCTCCTGAAACCACCACATTCTTTTGCATTGGCCCATGGTGCCCTCAGCTCCCAGCAGCACTAGTTCTCACTGCTGTGGCCCGTTTTCAGTGATGTGCTTTGTGAAGGGTTGAATTCTATATTGTACAATCTACCTTATTAAAATATATATTGTGCCTTTATGAATCTTTAATGGGAAGTACTTAGAGAAGTCCATAATCCCCTCAATTGAGCTGTATAAAGGAGGCCCTTGGGGGAATGGACACTTTCCGCAGAGCTCAGCTACATCAAGGAGGGACTGCTGGGAGCAGGGATGGAAGGTTCTCACAGATGGAGGTGGAGGCTCCCATAGACAGATGGTGGAGGTTCCCACAGACAGATGGTGGAGGTTCCCACAGAGAGAGGGAGGGGGTTCCCACAGATGGAGGGTGGAGGTTCCCCCATAGAGAGAGAGGGGGTTCCCCACACATGGAGGGAGGGAGTTCCCACAGAGAGAGGGAGGAGGTTCCCACAGAGAGAGAGGGGGTTCCCACAGATGGAGGGAGGGAGTTCCCACAGATGGAGGGAGGGAGTTCCCACAGATGGAGGGAGGAGGTTTCCACAGGTGGAGGCTTGTGTTTCCCACAGCACCATGGGTAGTGGGTGGTGAAGAGCCGTCAAGCTGTAGGGTGTGCTTTAGGTATTATAAAGAGGTTGACTGTAAAATGGAGAGGATACTTAAAAAAAAACACTGGTATCTGGTGAGGCTGGCAGGATGAGGCAGAATGGCCCTGGAAGGTTTGGCACATAGTGGGACTATAGTTGGTTTAAGGCCCATCCCTGCACTAATGTGTTGTGGGAACTGAGGTCAATTTTCTGTGTGTGTCTCACCTCCCCGTGTGATGGTTAATATTGTGTTAATTGGGGGATATTTTTGGATGAGGTTAACATTTAACTAGGTGAACTTTAGGGAAAGCAGATTGTCTTCCCTAATGTGGGTGGGCCTCATCCAATCAGGTGCAGGCCTGACTAGAACAAAAAGACTAGTCTCTATGAACAAGGGGGAATTCTCCAGTAGACATTCTTTGGACTTCATTGGCATGATTGGCTCTCCTGGGTGCACAGTGCAGATTTGGACTTGCCAGCCTCCATAATTGTGAGAAAATTCCTTATAATCTCTCTCTCCCTCTCTCTCTCTCTCTCTCTCTCTCTCTCTCTCTCTCTCACACACACACACACACACACACACACACACACACCAGGTCCTTGAATAACATAATTTCATTCAGCATCCCTTCACTATAATGCTGATGATATGCTATGGGGTCCTAACTTGTGTTTATATCTATTAACCTAGGGCAAAATTGGTTTTGTTATGGGTAATTTTGCTTAAAGTCACAGACCCTATCAATGACATTAAGTGAGGACTTACTGTATACACATCCAATTGGCGGTGTTTCACTGGAGAATCCTGACGAATACACCCTGCTGGCTGCGAGGCTGAGGCCCCAGAGTGCCCTGTGCTGAGTTGAGACAGAGACACAAGTCAGAAGGGTGTTGAATAGTTTTCTTACTTGCACTCCCACCCCCTGCCATATTCCATTGTCATAGCCTCCCAGGTTCCTTGTGTTCACAGAACAGGTGGGTTTGGCATCTGCGGGCGATGGGGAGAGGAACATAAAGGCTTCAAGGCTAAGCGAGGTAGATGATCTGGACACTGCTGGCCACACGCACTCGCACTCAGGGCCTCTTCCTCTGGGAGTGGGCTGGGGGTATTTATACTCTTGGAGGCAAGAGGCCAGGCACTTGGAGAATGTGGGGAGTGAGGGGTGGGAAGGGTCTGCTGTAATGGGAGGGGGCGGCACTGGCTGAGTTGGCATGAAGGGACGGTTGGACCTCCCTGTCCCCGCCACCCAAGGCCAGAGTGGAGCATGGCTCTGACTCCCTGCACCCTGGCTCAGCTCTGGACCTGGAGGCCCTGGGAGGGGGCGGGGGGCCCACCAAAGAGGAGGTGGCTGGAAAGCTGTCCTGCTGTGCCTCCCCCGAAGCAGCTCGAGCACACGCAATTCTAAGACAGTGGGCAGATGACAGAGTTAGTTAATGTAACAAGCCCTTTAAGCATTTAGCCACATTCGAGTGTTTAATCAGCTGTGTAAAGTGCAATATCTATCTTTCAATTTTATGCCATTAGGGGAGACAAGATTTTGATTAGGTACTTAATCTGTGCACGGCAAAAACAGGCCCACAGCAAGCCCGTGATGGGGAGGGAAAGGGACATTGGGCGGGGGATTCGATAAAGGCGAAAGACAGAAATTTAACATAAAAGAGAATTAGTGCGGCTCCTTTCAATTTAGTGCCCGGGCTTTATGGCCTAATCAATTAGAGGCCTGGCCGGGGCTGCTGGGAAGCAGCTCGGCCAGGCTGGAGGCTCGGCCATATTAATTCCCTTCATTACGTGGGGGTCAGGCCGAGGGCTTTGCGGGGGCTCTGCAAAGGAGTGGGTCACTTCTCGGGCATCAGCTCAGGAAGTGGGGGGAGGAGGTTGAGGTGTTCCAGGCTGGACAGGAGGAGTCCTGTGGGCCCTGGGGAATCTGGGATCCTAGGATGGTAGGGCTGGGAGGACTCTGGGATGGAGTAAGTCCATGAGGTGGTATAGAAAGGTGGGTTGGCCCTTTAGCTCTTGAGTGGGAGAGGCCTGGGTGCCATGCTAGTTTTGTGACCTATTGGCTGTGTGACTTTGGGTATATTGCTTGACCTCTCTGTGTTGCAATTTCTTGTAGAATCACAACTATGGCCACAAGAGCTGCCCTGAAGAGAAAAAGAAATGGTGCCATGCAAATACCTTAGGATAGTGTATGACATGCAGTGGACATTCACTCAGTGTTAGCGGTTATTATTATCTTTATTTCTAAAATTCCTATAGGTGTCGTTGAAGGGAACATTTGAATAGAGGCATGCACTTTAACCACCCCTCCATTTGGCTAGTGCTCACCGTATACAAGAGGCATTATTAGGCACTCTTCCTATTACTAACAGTAGTTTTTCCAGGTTCATGCTATAGCCTGCAGATTATCGAGGAGGAAACTGATGCACAGTGGAGTGAACAGCTTGTCCAAGGTCACATAGGATTGGAGGCTCCAGAATCAATACTTGGGCATTTCTTGTCAAGGGTGCTCACTCCCTGCTGACATGGTGGAGTTAAGTGGGACTGAATTCCACAATGGCTGAGGTCACTAGGAGAAGGGTGGCATCTCTAAATGTACCAAGGGGGGTCCCCATCTCAACAACCACATTCTAGGTACTGAGCAAATTGTGGAAATATGCTCGGGGAGTGAGTTGATTTCCTTTAGGTTTTCTGAAAAATATAGAACCCGTGGTCCATGAGGGACACAGGATAAACCGGAAATGAGCTCTCTGGTAGCTCCTCTTTGCCTCCACAGTGTTCCCAGAAGCTTCTGGACAGGACCTCTGCATCCGGAGAACCCAGTTTGAAACCTCTGGAGCTGGGAGTAAGCTGGACGTGGGGTCTGGTGAGATTCTAGATTTTATTAGAAAAGAAAACCTACTCTTTCCCCACGCTGGATTTTGGGCTTTGAGTTGCAACTACTCAACTCTACCACTGTAGTGTGAAAGTGGCTGTAGACAAAATGTAAGCAAATGAGCATGGGTATGTTCCAATAAACTTTATTTATGAAAAGAGCCAGGCAGTGAATTTGGCCCATGGAAGTTTTTGCCAATTCCTGCTCTATAGTATATCCTTAGGAAATAATCTTTCTGCTTGTGGCTTCACACCCAAATGAATTAATGTTGACTCTTAGCAGCAGCACTCCCATTTTACAGAGGGGAAGCCTAATTTGTGGATAGGCAGAGTCTGCTATAGGGCCGGACTCGATCAGTTACCATATATGGAACACTTATATGTCTCACACACAGCACACATTGGTCCATGGAGTGTCCTCAACAACCTGGGGACATAGGACCTGTCATTCTTTCTATTATTCTACTACAAGTTGAATAAACTGAGGCTCAAGGAGGTAATGTGACTTACTTAAGGTCACCCTGCTAATGACTTTACATTTATTTATTTAAGAAGATTTTTTGAATATCCTCTCCATGCAGACACTTCTGTGTCATCGGGGATTCAGTAGACAGTTGACCTTGGTGTGCTTATATTATACTTGAGGAAGATGGACACTAAACATACTAAGTTCCCTGGCTGGTGTGGCTCAGTTGGTTGGAGTGTCATTCTATGCACCAAAAGGTTTCAGGTTCCATTCCTGGTCAGGGCACATGTCCAGGTTGTGAGTTCTATCCCCGGTTGGGGCGCTTGTGGAAGGCAACCGATGGATGTTTCTCTCTCACATCAGTGTTTCTCCCTCCTTCCCTCCCTCTCTCTACCTTCCTCTATCTAAGATTTAAAAAATAACATACGTCCAAAGTTAATATGCAATATAGGATGTCAGAAGGGGATAAGGGCCTATCAGTCAGCACAGGCTTAAAGCAACACATCTTCATGGGGTAAAACAAGGTTCAGCCAGCGATGGCCCATGGTCCAAGTGCTTCCCATTGGCAAATCAAGTTTGGTTGGATCACAGTCATGCCTATCTGCTTTTGTATTTTCCATGCCTGCTTTCATGCTACAATGGCAGAGTCAAGAAGTTGCAACAGGAACCATCTGGCCCTCAAAGCCAGAAAATGTTTCTGACCCCTGACTTGAAACAACCAAGGCTTATTTCTTGCCCATGCTTTGTGTCCTCCTGCTTATCAGTCATCCAGGGACCCAGGCCAGGGTGGCAGCTACAATCTTGAATGCATTCAAGGTCAAAGAGGATTCTAGAGTATCTCATATGGACATTTCAGTGCCTGGCCCAGAAGTGACATGTGTGGTTTCTGCTCAGAATTTGTTGGCTCCACTCAACAGAAGGGACCCAGCATTGCCACAGGCCTGGGAGGTGGAGAGCTGGAAATATCTGGTGAGCTGCTCTGAGGACCACAAGTGCTGTTGGAAGTCAGTAGTCAGGATAAGTTGAAGGGGAATTACAGGAGCTCTTCACTTTTAAATAATGGGGCCCTGCAGAGCACAGCGGGGAACTCAGCTGGGAGTTGAGCCCAGGTCTGTCCACCTTGAAAGAATGTTCTCTCCACCTCCACATTATGTAACTGCACCTTCCAGGGCCCATGGAAAGTGGGTGCTAACAAGGTCATTGGATGGTCAGATGGGGGAGCGGGCCCCCTTGTAAACTTCTGCAGGGGTCCTGCTGGCTCTGCCCCCACCCCCCTGGCTCCAGCTGTGGGTCTCTCAGAGGTCACAGCCCTACAGAGGCTATAGCCAGGCCATCTTTTCTGGCCAGTCCTGGAGGGAGGGGAAGGGCTGGGGGAGGAGGGCGAGAAGCCCTCTCTGTGAGCCTGTGACTGCAAGGCACTACATTAAGGTTATTAATAACCCTCTCAGCCTTTATTGAAAAGATGCTCTCCGTGTCTGAATTTGCCACTATGGCAACCCATTTATTAAGGCTGTAAGAGCTGGAGTTGCTTCAGACCATATTTATTACCATGATTTGCTGAGGGAAGGCTCTGATCCAGGGGATGGGACAATTGGGGGAGAGAATGTGTTGTTGCTTAGAGGGAAGGTTTTGGCTCACCTTGCCAGGAGGTCAGCTAGGGATGCGCTTTCTCTCTCCCAATTAGATCAGGACTGAAATTGCAGGCAAGAGTTTAGGGCTGAACACAGTTGGCAATCTTTCTCCTTGTAGGGTGCTCTCCAGTGCACCTGATACCCTCTCCAGGTGCACCCCAGTGGGCAGGTGGGGCTGGCACTGTTGGTCTTAATGTGTTCACAAGGACAGTAAGACTGGAAGAAGCTGAAGGAGTTCATAAGGTCACAGAGCTAGTGGCCAAGTAAGTAGTAGTGGTGGTACCGAAAGTCATGGACGCATTTTTCTATAAAAGTCTGAGCTCTACCCAGCTTCAGTGGCTCGGTGGTTGAGCATTGACCTATGAACCAGGAGGTCACGGTTCAATTACAAATCAGGGCACATACCGGGGTTTCGAGCTTGATCCCCAGTGGGGTCATGCAGGAGGCAGCTAATCAATGATTATCATCATTGATGTTTCTGTGTCTCTCTCCCTCTCTCTTCCCCTCTGAACTCAATAAAAATATATTAAAAAATAAAAACTCCAGAGCATCTGAACAGAGCATGGCACTAAGGAAGCGGTATTTGTGACAGACTGGTTGACACATAAATGAAGTAGTTACTTCTAGCTAAAATAATAATAATAATGACAATAATACTAAAGTTTCATGGCTGGGGTAGCCTCACTCTCCTCTGAACTCTACAACTCTTTGTCTTGGTTTTTGAGGTACATCACCCAATGTCATGATCAAAGATACATTTGTGTAAGTTTATCTTCATAAGATGGAGAACCCTTGAGTGGCCTCATCTTATTCATCTCTGGATCTCTTTTAGCCCCTAACTCAGGAGTTGGCACATGGAAAGCCATCATGGTGAATGTTCTGAATGAACAGACACTTGAATGAATGAGTAAGAGCAGCTATCATTCATTGCTCCTATTGCCCCGATCAATGCCAGCAGCAAGGAGCCAGGCATCCTCTCCTCCTTCTCCCCCAGCTCCTCCCACTGCTCTTGGACTCCCTGTCTGCTATCTCTGGTCTCTTAGGACAATAAGTACAAACCCATAAAGCTTTCTCCAGTGTGTCTTGCTTACCCGCTCTTATCAAAAGAGAGGAGAACTGAAAGGGCTTTCAAAAGAGCCATCTGTTAGTTTTCATAAAGACATTATCTGCTTCCCATCACAAGGCTTTTGCTGTCTCTGACATGTGTCTGCCCTCCCTCCGCCGTCTGAGAGAGCGAGAGCGCGCACTCCACTCTCCGTTGCGCCTGGCTGCTGGAGGTGGGCTGCAGACGGAGTATTTATCTAAAAGTGAAGAGATCTGACTTATAAGCAAGCCTGATATTAAATGTATAAATAATGCATCCGGTGGCATTATTTATAATGCAATAACATCCCTATAATGTAATAAAAGTATGCAGGTTCCCAGCGCTTTGCTTAACCCCTTGATGTCTTAGAGGATTCTGTGGGTCTTTAGTGATTCAGGACTTTGGAATGGGGTGCCACCTGCCATCCCTGCCTGGGTCCTGGCTTCTGCACAGCTGAGCCTCTTGAAGACCACCAGCAGGAAAAGCTTGGCCCCAGTACCTGGAATAGTGGTTTCCAAACTTAGTGCAAGTCAGAATGCAAGTTTCCCATCTTCAATCTACTGGTGTCGAACCTCAAAGTATGGAGAGAGGACATTTGCATGTTTAATCAGCTCTCCTGGTAGATTCAAAGACATGTAAATAAGTGCTCTTGGGTTAGTCTTGACTTGTAGCAGGATAGACTATTGAGCATCACCAGCTCATCACTCTGGGACCCACAGTCAAGTCAACCTTGTGAGGAATGTGCACTGGCATGTTCCTCAGTTTCAGATCTTGCTCCCCTGACCAGCACCCACTGAATGCCAACTGTGTGTCTGGGCCCAGCTGACCATCTTGGTGCCAACTGTCTCCTCACTTTTCACATGGCAGACAATTCTGGGTAGACCTCAGGAGACCAGTGTTTGCTTGAATGCTTGGATGCCTGTGCCTGGTGATCTCCAAATTCCTGGTCTGCAGCCTGACAACGGGCTCCCAATGCTACCCAGAAATCTGTCTCTTTTTTAGGGGGGTTTCTCTGCTGTTTTCCAAAGTGCCTGTCTCATTGGTATCTAGTATCTTCAGATCTTCAATCTCCCTTCTGTTAATAATAGAAAGACAACCTCATATACCGGGTCACTGCAAAAAATAGAAGCCTGCCCACCTGCAAGTGTATCTTTACCTGCAAACATCTGTCTTCTTTCCATAGTAAAGATTTATTGCCTCCAGCTTAGGCTAATTCCCGACTTGTTCTCGGAACCTCAGCCCCATCTCCAAACTTTTTTGCTACCAAATTTCCATCAGCTTCTAAACATATTCGGTATCTTTCACCTAATCACCATCATTTGGCCCAACACTTCTTCTAGCTGCTACCCTCTCTCTCTCTCTCCCCATCTCAACCATATTTCATAATAGTGGTGTGCATATCCTGACCATTGTCAAGACAATAACAATATATATTGAATGTGCTAACTCACATAGTATTAATTTATTTACTACTCTCCTTAGCCCTATGATAAATTAGTAATAGGTGAGTTATCACCTAATGAAAGCATAGGGAAATTAGGAAACTTGCTTAGAGGCACAAACTAGAGTGGGATTTGATCCCAGGCAGTCTGATTCCAAAGCAAGTGTCTACACTTGCTGGCACAGTTCTCTCCTGTTACTCCTCCACAATTCCATTCCTACTTCCAACCAGCAATGACCTCTGTACTGTTACATCTACTGGAATTCTGGGGACTTGATTTCACTTGATGGAGCACTAGGTAGTACAGACCTCTTCATTGTTTTTGGAAGCTTCTCTTTTTTATTTGTTTTCAGGGCTCAACACTCTCCTTGTTTTCCTTTCAACTCACTGTGACTTCTCAGTCACATTTGTAGGCTTCTTCTCTCTTGTCCTGAACCTTACATGGTGGGGTGCTCCAGGGTCCCATTCTTTGCCCCATTTCTACCCTACACACTATCCCAGATCTTCAGCTACCAACTACATTCCAAGAACTGCCAAGTCTTCATTCTGATCATTAGGCCAAAGGTTTATTTACTTGCCTGATATCTCAAAAAAAACATTTCCTTAACTTAATTCATTATTTCCCCAAGCCAGCTTCTTCTTTTCTCTTTCCTAACTCAGTCAACAGCCATCATATTTTCATTTAGTTACCCTGAAATTTGCATAGCATTTCTCTCTCTCTCTCTCTCTCTCTCTCCCCCTCCCTCCCACTCTACCTAATTAGTCATCAAGTCTCTCAATTCTACCTACTAAATTGTCCCTACTTTCAACTGCACCACTTTTCACGGATCTCCTGAAAGCCTCTTGGTCCATACTCTGTCATCATCTTTTTGCATTATTGCTGTAGATTTCTAACTGGTCTCCTGACTTCAGTCTCATGTACCCCACTTCCCCCCTATAATTTCCCCCTTAATAAAGAATTATAAACTATTTAAAATATACAGAAAATTATAGAGAATGTCAGAACAGACACCCATTTATCTACCACCCAGCCTTAACAAACATTTGTATTTTGCCATATTTGGTATAATTAGTAGAAAAATAAAATAAAATATTACAGATAACAGTTAAAGAGATGGGCACCTTCTACTCCAGAGGTTAATTGCAACCTAAAGTTGATGTGTAGCCTTTCTTTTCATGTTTTTAACATTTACATGTAAATATGTATGCACAAATGGCATAGTGTTTTAATATTTAAAATTTGCTAGATGTATAATTCAGAAAAATGTTAATGGATGTCCTATCTTTGAGATTTACCCATGTTGATACATAAGATCTGATTCATTCATGTTGTAGCATGCTTTTTGTGGTGGAACAATATTCCATTGTATGGATATACCACCATTTGTTTATCCATTCATTAGTTGATAGATACTTGGATTTTTCCACTTTTTGGCTATTATGAATAATGTTACTTTGAATTTATATGTACAGACTTTTGTATGAATGTATGAATATATTTTTTATTCTTTTGGCTCTATAGTTAAGAGTAGAATTGTTGGATCAAATGGTAACTCTATATTTAACATTTTTAGGAAGCACTCATTAGACTATTTTTATATTGGAGACACCATTTTACATTCCCACCAGCAATGTATGAGGATTCTAATTTTCCACATCCTCACTAAACTTGTTAATTTCCATTTTTTTTTTGTTTATAGCCATCCTAATAGGTGTGAAGTACTACCACTGTGGTTTTGATTTGCATTTCTCTGACTAATGATGTTGAGCATTTTTTTTCTTGTGCTTATTGGCTATTGTGAATCTTTGGAGAAATCTCTATTCAGATTCTTTGCTCATTTTTAAGCTGAGTGTTTTTTATTGTCAAGTTGTAAGAATAATTACTATTTATATATAGTAAGCAAAGTTGTTCTCTCACCCTCATTCTCCTCCTACTTTTCCTCTTCCTCTTTCTTCAAAATTGTCATGACTATTTTTTGCTCTTTACTCATCCTTATCAATTTTAGCATCAACTTGCTATATGTCATTAAAAAATTTTAGCAGATTTTTAGAGATAGATTGGTTTGGGAAAGTACTGCTATCTTCAGATTATTGTCTTCCAATCTATGAACCTGGTATATCTATCCATTTGTTTGAATTTTCTTTCTGTTATATCCTGACAGGTTCAGCTGCATTCCTTTATGGAGAAGTTCACTGCTGTTCAGTAATGCACACGACCTTGCAAAGCCCACTTCCATAGGTTGAAGTGCTGCGTCAGTTTGCCAGTATTTCCATTTTCTTTACATTGGCTTGACAGTTGCTTTTACTTGTCATGAGCTCTTTGATATCCTCACATTCAGGTTTTAGCCTTTGAGGAAATTCCAAGAGCTCTCCGACTCCTGAGCTGGGAAGAAGATGGAGGGGTAGTGCCACCTTTCTTGCAAATGTTCCAGATTTTCAGGAAAAATACTAGGTTGGAGCTTAGAATGAAGAAATTGATGGAATGAAAACTTGCCTTCAAAAAGTCTTGACATGTACTGATGGATGCTAACCTACAGACAAATCATTATATATTTATGTTCCAGATAAGTAACATACTTTTGTATTAATGAAAGAAGTTGCCTCTTAAAGTAGACAGCTGCTCTATGTTATAGGGCGGGATAAGAAGTCACAGTGAAGAATACCTCTGGGCAGAGTGACATGAGTGGGTCCTTTAGTTTTGATGGATTTAAAGTGAGAAGTCAACCAGTGGCTTTGGAAGAGGTTGTAGGCAGAAAATTATAATGGTTTCACCAAGCCCATATTTCTTAGTGCCTGTATCTAGAAAGCTACTAGGTAGAGGATGAGCAAATATTCACATAGAACTATGGAACACGAGAAAAGGAACAAAATTGTTTGAATTTCTAGGTTACGAGGACTTCTTTGATTAATAGGGTAGAAAGGTCACAAGGGAGAACAGAATAGGAAGGAGAGGGGACCCTGGACTTTTGACCAGAGCCCAGAATGTGTTGTCAGACTGATCCTGAACCTATCACCACAGCTGAGACTGGGAGCGTCTTCTGACCCACCCTCAGATGGAAGTGCCTTGGAATTAATGACTACAGTGACTCCTGCTTCCCAGGGGAGGGCTTCTTCTGAGGCTTCCTGTTCCATGAACTGTTTCATGTTTCAGCCTCTAGGTGGTGCACCTGAGTTCCAGCAGCTCTAGTCTGTGAAAAGAGCCTAGTTGACTAATAGAATTGGGACTTACACAAAAATCAATGGTCCTGAGGAGGTGAGAAGGATACCCTCAGAATACATGAAGGGAAGCTCAAGCCAGTGCTGAGTTATAATAGAAACCCTAATCCCAATGGGGTGAAGCTGATCATATCAATCAGAGTGATAATGCGGAGGGTTGAGCAGTGTAATAAGGAGAGCAATTAACTTTTCATTAAGCACATATTTATTAAATGTCTACACTGTGCCAGGAACTGTTCTAGGTACTATGCATGCGTATAACAGTCCACAAAAACAAAGCCCCTGCCTGCGGTCTAGTTGGGGATAGAGCATTATAAGCTGACCTAGGAGCCCACCGTGCAGATCCAGCAGGAATAGAAAGGAGAGGAGGGCATGGGGGACTGAGGAAGAATGTGTGCCCAGATCTGGAGGCCTCAACCAGATAGAGGATGGGCTCAGGGAACCGCCTGGGACTCAGTCACATTGCTGGCTGTGAAATGCTGGTAACAAGGCTGCAGTGGTATTTAGCACCTAGGTTGTGGTTGGACCAGCTATGGAGTCTGAGCTTTATTCAGTGGCAATGGGAAAGCGGTGGGGCTTTCAGGTGTGGGAGTGCGCTGGGCAGATTTGCCGGCAGCATCTTAGGGAATGCATCGGAGTGGTGCGAGATGGAGTCAGGGAGACCAGTGGGGAGGCAGTATGGGCAGGTGTCCAGGGGCTGTCAGAGATGTGGGGACCTGAGCTAGCGCAGTGGCAGTGGAGATGGAGGACAGGAGGTGGGGTGGACTGAATTTGGTGACTGATTAAACATGGGTCCTGTGGGCAGACAGAGGAGTCAGCATCACTGTCCCGGCCCCTCATCTGGGTGACCATTCCCATAGCCAGAGATGGCTCTCTCAGCCTCATGCAGGCGTCTTCCTGACCCCAAAGGCATTTTTATTACTTGCAAGTGTAGAGAGCAACCAGAAGTGAACTAATAAAGTGCAGCAGTTCTGCTTTAATGAGCAGAAAAGAGTAATTTGTAATTAGCGTCTACATTATTTGTACATCAGGAGTGCTTCCAAAGTCCTTGTGGGGGCTGTTTGTCTTCCTAAGTATTTAAGCCCCCACCAACCATCTTGTTTATGCTGTTTATTTCTACTCTTTATCCCTAAAAATACACATTTGCACATTCACTCACCTGCAGCCACCTGCAGGTTGTCTGCAGTCAGAGCAGCACACCTAGGAATGGGCAGCCACCCCATTCACTCGTTCATAAGTGTAACCCCACACTTGCATGCACAGTGCAGGCACACAAACACTGCTACACATTAGGGTGTGCACACACACATATAGACGTACCCATTCCCCGTGCACGCATGCCAGGAAGTACAAGTACACAGAACTTGTGTACTCACAGGAAGCCCACAGGAGCAAACTTGCATCCGTCAGTCTGCCCAAGCACATGCCTGTGCACACACACAGGACGATATGCACACATGTCCACTTAGGTACTCACATCCATGCTGGGAAAGGTCAGGGATTCAGGTGGTCCTCTTGCCTCAAGCAAGGATGATACAATTCCTTCATCACTTTGGTCTTGCCCAAAGATTTGACATTTTGAGGCTTTGTTTTCTTGCTCCAGACATTTTGCCAACAGCTACCCCTGTTGCTGAAAATGTTCCTTCCCATTTATGCTCCCTGACTAGCTGGGCTTATGGAGGTCTGGAGAATAGAGATCCTACTTGTACCATAGCAACAGGTCAAAAGCTGGACTTTTACCTTCTTGGGCCTAGGGCTCAGCTTGGGCAATAAGCAATAAACAGCCCTAGTTACTACTGTGTTTTTGGGCCCCAGGCAAAACTCTGCACAGCGATTAGGAAGATGCAAAAGAAACACGTGCTCAGCACTGATTATGCCCAGGGGCTTTTCATCCACATTATTACCACATAGACTCTTTCTACCAGGATTTTCAGGTTGGCATTATGATTCCTGTTTTGCAAACTTGGACACAGAAGCTCAAAAAATGGAAAGCACTTAATTGAGCCCAAGAAGTTAAATCTAACATGATTTAACCCCTGCTTCTCTTTGGCAACCCACCCTCTGCCCCGCGGGTGCCCTCGGGTCTGAGAGAGCGGATATGAGAGGATGGGAGAGCTGGAGATGGTTCTTGGTGCCCCTGGCCCCCCACAAGGCATTCTCTTGGGGCTGAAGATGAGGTGCTCTATTTACCCAAGGGTCAGAGATGGTCCTTCCAGGGGGGAAAACACGACTCAGTGTTTTTGAACTTGATGTTTGCTTTTTTTTCTTTGCCTTCTTTCTTTGATGTTTGCTTTTGACCGGATCCCAGACAAGCAGCTGATAATGTCTTCTTTTCTCTGAGGATGGGGGTGGATGCCATACCTTAAGTTCTCACTGGAAGCTATCCTCCTAAAATCATGAACATTTGGTTTGTTATAATATACTCTGACATATGCACCTCAAGTTAAAAGAAAAAGAACCAGGACTCTGTGTGTGCATATGCGTGTGCATGTGTGTGTGTGTGTGTGTGTGTGTGTGTGTGTGTCAAATTCCCTAAAAGCTGCTTACCTGTGTAGTTATGCACCGGGGCTCTTGAAAAACCCTGGTGCACCTGTCAGTTCTTGGACCGGGGCATAGGTAAAGCTGAAGAAGGCACCAGGCCACTGTTGGTTTACATTATTGGAAGCATTTTTAGAAAAAAATAGTATTGTAGATTTATTTATAATAATTCTTTTATTTTAGCCTTAAAATGCCCTATGGAGAAGTAATAATAATAATACTGACACAACAGTTGATATTTATTGAGTAGTTACTACCCACCAGTCCCACAATGGTCTCAGGATGCTAAGTGCTTCCCATGCCATTGTCTATTCCATTCTCACCAGGACACTATAAAATTCTGGCCCTAGAGTGGGCTATTAGGGCTCCAATTTTACTGTTGAGAAAGAAAGGATCAATGAGGTGAAGTGACTTGAGCAATACCCACAGGTGTGATCCAGGACTCCTGACTCTTAAGACTGATATGTCCCTGAACTATCCAGGGTTAGAGATTGCAAGGACAAGTGAAGTGGGGTTAGGGTGCTGGAAACTATAGACCTAATGTACACTTTAAGCTTCCCAGTGAAGTCATCTGGGTGTGTGACTTCAGCCAGGGACAAGGAAAGGGGCCCATGCCTTCCTTGCTCATACTGCTTTGTTTAACGGTGTTTGCCAATTTCCGTGGTGTAAATACTTAACGCCATGATTGATTTTAAACTACCAATATTCAACAGCTAGGAACAAAGGTGAAGTGGAGAGGCATATGTAACACGTGCATACTTAACACTGGGTCCTTTGGCTCTAGCTCACTGTGGAGACCAAGGCCCCAGCAATTAACCTTTGTCTACTCCTGGACTCAAAGGAGGCCAGGCCGTGGGAACAGAGCACCAGAAGGATATTTTGAGGGAGATTCTCCATTGCCTCAGCCTGGATGAGGCTGATGGTGTTTTACTTCTTCCTTTGCCTCCCTCAGGGAGAAAACAAAGAGTGGATCCCAGAAAGGCCAGGGCCTCTAATCTCTCAGTAAAAGCCTTTGAAAGAAGAGGAAGGTGGCTGGGCCTGCCACTGAGAGCTGGCAAGGCTGGGTCTCCCGAGGCCAGGGCCGGGGGTTCCATGAGCAGAGTATGGTCAGAGCTGGCCAGCTGGGAGGAAACGGCTGGTGGAAGGCCTCCCAGACCCTCTATCCTGTCTCTGTCACTCCCACATAGATTAATGAGCCTCAGGATGCCCTTGGTGTTGGCCAGCCATGCTCGGGGCCTCCCCAAAATAGACAGGACGCCTGGTGCCTCTTGCCACTGTCCCAGCTATTGTCTTTATGAGCCTTGTGAGTTCAAGGATCACATCCTAACACTTCCTCTTCATGCTTAATCACCACCCTGATGGATGGACGCTTGCACAGACAGCCTGGGGGCTACTGAGGGCAATGCAAGCTCTGGGCAGCCAGTCTCCATTCATGTGCCTGTGAGCCAAACCAGCACCTCTGTATTTGTGTCTGGGGAGAGGGAATTGGGGCAATGTGGAGCCTTTGCAAGGGCTCTAAGGTCCTTTTTGGCGAAGGCTGGCTGAGCGGGGCACCAGACTCAGAGTTGGAGCCATGGGGTGGGGGCAGTGTATAGGCTAGATTCAACCACCAGGGGGCAGGCCCTGCCAGCAGGTGGACAGGGCTAAACCTTGTCAAAGCTCAAAATGACTGTAGGAAGACTAAGAGCCACACAAAGTGGGCCCTCTCCAGAGACACCAAAGCCTAGGGAAGTCTGGGAAGTGAGGACAGTGGACATAGGAGGCCATGTGTATATTCCCTTTATTTTCTTGGTTTGTGGTAATGGGATGATGATGAACTGCATCAGTACCTGGAGATGGATGGAGAAATGGTTTCCTTGTGCTGTGGAAGGTGTGGGGCAAGAAGAAAAGAAGGGACAGAGAAGTTGAGACCTTAGATGGAGTCAGGAGCTGGTGGCTGCTGCCCAGGGGTACAAGCTAAATGTGGGAGCTCTTCTTGGCTTGTGTCCTCTTGGCCCTGCCTGGCTAGGCTAGCTTCCTCTTAGCCATGCAATACTGAGCTTAACTTTTGTCACTTTCTCAAAGGAGTCCCTACCCTTCTTGCTCTTAGTGATGGCTGATTCTGGCAGTTTTTGAACCCTCTGAGCCTGCTGTCTACCCAGGATGGAGTTTTGCAATGATGTACTGTAGAGCTGAAGCTGAAAGCCAGAGGACCTTGGGATTACCCTGAAGAGAAAAGACTGGGGAGCCCACATACTACTGGGAGGCTTGGTCAAGCCAAGGGCCTGCATCCATCCATCCATCCACCCATCCATTCATCCATCCATCATCCACCCATCCATGCATCCATCCATCCATGCATCCATCCATCCATCAATCCATCCATTAATCCATTCAGACAATATATGTCATTGAGGCTTACTCTGTGCCAGGTTCTCTTCTAGTGTTTGAGAACACAACTGCGGACATGACAGAAAAGTTCTCTGACATTATGGAAACTGCATTTGAAGGGCAGCAACCCAGAGACAAGCCGAGTCGCTCATTATGCCATCCAGATGGAAAGAGATGGGTCTTGTCTTACGTATCTAGGAAGCATGCTCCCTTCACCTCCTGCCTCGATACATACAGACACATTTACAATGTACATGAATGTACCTCAAGATGCGCATGCCCAAATATGCTCACAATGAATTTTCTTGGATACCAACATATTTGCAAGGTCACTTTGCACACATACATACACAGTTGAATGCATGAATACCTAAATAACTGTGTGCACACGTGCATACAAATTAATCTATGCACACATGCACATATACATGGGCACACTAGGCACTTGTACATGTTTGCACAAATATACATACATGCCCAGGAATACACAGGCACATATGCATGCACACACTTGGGTGTCCAGTAACTCACTCAAGCACACTAATGTATGCACATATAGATAAATGTGCACATGGGCACAGTTTGGATCTGTATGCCCACATATGCACAATTCCACACACACAGATAACATGCACATGCATGTGTGTACACACATACATGGAAATACCAGCTCAGACTTTGCCCTTTTCTCCAAAGTTCCCACACTACCATATCCCCATCTTATCCTGGGGAATTATCCGTATCTCTGACAAGAGAATGGGTTACTAATGCAGCCACAGAGCTGTTTTGACACTTTTGATGAATAACCTTCAATACTATTAATTGGAACAATTGCTTTTCATTTAACTAAATCACGGGAATTGCTAAACTAAATTGAAACAGAATGTAATTTTGCCACGCACTGCTTTAATATGGGCCTCTAAATGTCTTCTCCCTGAAGGATTAGTAACTTAATCACCCACCAGTGATAACTGCTTTCCAGGCTCAGCTGGGAGGCTTCCTGCTCAGAGCAGCCTGGCCGGGAACAGGCTGGGGGACCGGTGGCAGCTCCTCCCGCCCTGGGCTTCCTCTCTCTGCTTTATTTATCTCAGGGAACATA